>NC_068952.1:9276611-9349111 GCF_026419915.1 Harpia harpyja
GCCATTCCCAAAGGACAATACAGTCACAGGATAAATATAAAGGTGTAGCTAGGGAACAGCAGTTATTGAAAGATGTCAATCGTGTAACAATTGCAAACCCCCCACTTTTTCTCAAGACAGAAAAGTAAGTATTAAGCATCAGTTGTTTTCAACTCATTGTTATTTATCAATAGCAACTCACACAGGAGTTTTCAAGAAATGACCATCAACCAAAAGAGTGATAGAGCCCTTAACAGAGAAATTGATATAAAGCACCTCAAATTCAATGTAAAATTATTTTATGGTATCTGTAGCAGCTATCTGATTTTCATGAGACAGAACTTTCTGTGTCTTCTTCTACATATATAACAAAAAATATGAGCCTGCAAACCTGTATAAACAAAGAAAAATACATCAAAACATAATGGAGAGGATGGAGCTCTTCTAGTGCTGTTGATTGCTGAAGAGAAAATAGAGAACCCATTAGGAATGCCTTCCTATTCTTTAATTCTTTCCCTCCCCCCACCCAGCCCTTCAACCCAACCGAGGCTATTACACACATGAGGACACACATCTTCAATCATTTCATATCCTCCCCAGCACTCTACAAGCCGTACTTCACCCTCTTGCCTTTCAGCACCATATATAAACAGCACACATATTCCCTCAGGACAGTGCACAACTCTGTTTCCTCTCTCAACACAATCACATGTAGCAGCTGCATGCTACAAGCCACAGGCAGAGTCAAGGTCGCGCGCATGTCCTTAGGACCACTTCCTTTTGTTCTTCGCTGATAATTTTCCATTTGGACTTTGTTGGGTATTACTGCGGTAGCTACTCTCCAGCAGAGTGGAGTTCTTATTTGGAGAAAATTCCAAGGGAAAAGGAATTTTACATATTTTTCTCTTATTCAAATATTATGTTCATCTTACTACTTTGTAATGACTGATTTTTCTTCTGAAATTCAAATTGTACTCTGAATAACTACACCTATTACATAGTTATAAGTAAAAAGAGTCTCTTGCTTGTTTCCTGTCATGTCCACTGTGCATAAGCCTTATGTTATGCTACTTCAAAGACTGTGCTGGAAGCCATTTATTCAAAGGATACGTAAGGTAAATATACTCCCGATTATTCTTTGTGAGCTAAAGTAGTTCTAATGAATGTCATGGGCAAATGACACTCCCTTGAGTTAGGTCCTGGGCAAGTTTCTCTGACAATTATTACTAACATATCTTCTATCGGTGATTTGTCATAGCCCTATGAAATAGATTGTATTGGCCTTTTAAGAGCCAGATTTGGCCCTCGCACTGTTCCATTAGTTTTGAAGTAAAACATGATAGTTTATTTCCCAAAGACTATAGGAAAATGTAGGGTTTAGCACTGCCAAGGATGTCAGGGAGACTGTTTGGTGATCTAAGTAGACTATTTTTTTACAGCAAGGGAAGCCTGTTTTGTGAATGTCTCTGGTAAAAAGGGAAGGTTGGAAAAGCTCTTGCTTCAACTCTGCTCGGAAAAAGGATTGGAGAAGGAACGCAGGAGCTACTTTATAAAATGACCATACAGATGTTGAGATGGTCTAATGAACAACCAGAGAAAAGTAAGGAACGCCTGTGAAATTTTTGTCTGTATTATCAAAGGACTGTGGCTCTTTCAAATTTAGGAGGCAGGTTTTCTGAAGTTACTGGTGTAACATGTTGTTAGGACAGAAGCATTAGCGTAGAGAGAGGCATCAGGTACTTAGGCATCATTTTAAAGCTCTAAGGCACATGTCAGAGCCGTTTGCTGTCAATTCTGAGCAATGACCATGGGGAGAGACAAGAAATGGCTTATGGCTGCTGTTGCAGGGCACTGAAGATGCATCACTTGGAACAAATGACTTTTCTACATAGCAACTGGTCTGCAGGTAAGAAACCCTTAAATTCAGTTGAAAGCTTTCCTTCATTTGATAAGCAAGGTCTGGAAAACTTTGCCAATAAGCATTTTCTGGTTTGGGGATGTAAAAGAGGAGGTAAGCAGGGTGATGGCACATGCCTATGACAGGCAGACAAAAAACTGTGTCAGCATCCTGCTACCAGTAGCCAACTGGCTGCAGGTCCTTGGTTAGAGAGCTTGTAGCATAGCAGACTTCCACATTACACACCTTTGTATACCCATATTTTAGACGAAGAAAACATTCTGAGGAAAGACACAAAGGATGAGCAAAAGAGAAACTGTGTGTGAGACAGGATGGCAGACCTACCAAACACTTTAACAAGGTATTTTCAAACAGAATTATTAATGAAAAACTAATTAATTCAGTCTACTTGTCAATTTTAGGCTGCGGCCCCTTTTCTGACAGAATTATTGTTTGCTTGTGTTTTAACACGTGGTAAAGCCAAACAGAAGTGACCTTTCTCCTGTCATATAGAATAAACAGAAGAATCAGGAGAAATGCTTGACACCCAAGTAGCCTCAACAGTTGGTACACTGTAGCTGTCAGCATGAAATCAAGTGCAAAATTGCCAGATTTGGAGTCCTTCCTAAAATTGCTTGCTCTGTCAAGTGGAAGTAAAGGACATTGACCAGAAAAATGACACAGGACTTTTCCAGAGGCAATCTTTGCAGAAACTCTATTTCACCTGTACAAGAACTGTATCCTTCATCTGCACACTGAGTTGCCAGTTTAGGAAAGACTTGCCACTATCTCTGCCTCACGACGTGTACAGAAATCTAGTAAAAATCAGAAGAAAAGACACAGTAGTTTCCTTTTCAAATGGATACAGTTTGTTCTTCCCAAAAGTAAGAGACACAGTCTGTCATGAGAACTTTCTCCTGTCATAAATGGTAAATTTGTAATAGGAACTTGCTATTATCTGAGCAAAATTTTGAAGCTATTTCACAAGAGATGAAAGGACTTGCACCCTCCTGCTTCCAGTGGAAGGATTTAAAGAATGGTAAGTGCTAGCACTACTGCCTCCTAAATAGGTATGTGTGTGATACACATACGTTTTGACATTGTTCTCTATAAAAAAGCATCTCATACTTGGTTTTGCTTGAGACGGATAAAATCTTAGGCAACAACTTGTCCCAGGATGAACATATTGTAGATATCTTTTAAAGTAAGAAGGAATGGCAAATAGGGATGATAAATTTCTTCAGAATAAATTATAATCATGATCAAATTGGGCTTCTGCCATACTGTTTATTTAGAAATAATAAAATATTCTCTCTTTCAAAGGGATGCTATGGTGTTCTCTTTTTGATTTTTCTGCTCTAATTTCTGTAAGCATGACAAATATTGTAGTTTAGCCACCCAAATAATTGTACTGAATCAAAGGTAGTAGATCCTTTACGAGTATGTACACCAGGGGTTATCTTGACCCAACAATACATTAATGACTCTAGACAAGGAATATGAAGTTTTGGAGAAGTATAGGTGATACAGGAAGATCATTTGCATTGCCTGCATACTAATTAGAGAATAAGCTGCACTCCAATGTTATAACAGACTTTAACCAAGTAAGCTCCCAGAAATGGTTTACTATCTCATCTTCATGTTGATACTAAGCTATATTTGAAAAACTAATAGATTGGCCATGTCCTCCCCAAAGTGTTTGATTTAAAGTTCAAGCTTTTTTAAGTACTATATATTGCCATTAGGATAAAATATTGGGTAGTACTATCTCCTGGACACCATATTTTTAAGAATATGCTTCATGCCTCATTTACCAGAAATGTATTGAGATTTTCCTGAGCCAACATTCAAAGAATAACTTGACATTTTTCATAGCGAAATGCCATGTTTTTGTCTTTTCTTTTTAATTCCTTGGCTGCCCTGAACTGCTATTTTGAATTACTCTTTTTTTGTTGTTGGTTGTTTGTTTACCATCTAAAGCTCAAATAGAATGTTTGTGTACTGCATATAAAACATATGTGTAAGAAGTTATTAGATTTTCAAAGATAAAATAGTGTCATAGAATGTATAAGAGCCAAATAAAGTTAAGCTGAATAATGGAGTATGCAGCAATTATCAATTACAAACACACGTATAAACGTATAAAAGGTGTGGAGACAACTGCTTGGTCCAGTCTCATTGTGGAGTGGAACAAGTATTAGTTGGCCAGAGACTGTGAGTTTCCAGATATTACCTGGTGGCAGTTGGCTCTTGGAAATCTCTTGATTCCTGAAACCTGACAAGGGAAGCAGCAAGCAAAGCACAGTTATATGTGATGCCGGAGAGGTGGCTGCCTTGAACAGGGGGATGATTCCTGCTGGGGTGTCATTTCTCAGCTCTCTGTAGTCAACTCACTTGGTAAAGCATGCTGTTCTTCTCCAACTAGTGCATTAGGCACCTGCAGCCTCACACAAGATCTGTACTGATCAGACTGAAGTTTAGGCTGAGATACTACTGTTTAATTTGAAACAAAGGGAGGTGTGTGTGTATGGAGAAAGCATCATTTGAATTGAAACAAAAATAAATTCTACCAGAAATCATATATTGTCAATGTCTCAGTATTGGCTAACATAAGTGGTTGCATTCTCCCTGCATGAACTTCACACTGAAGGTCTATCTCCCACGCTGGTTAAAAAGTCTTGCAGAGGCTGCTGCAAGCTGTATGTGTTCAGAAGATCATCAGTGTAGAATAGCAGAATGGCTTAGCCCCGTGTACTCTCAGTGCATATTCTGTTTGAGATACAGTTCAGGGGGACGGCAAAATGTAAGATAGTGGGTTTAACCCTCAGTGCTGAAGTAATATCATGTTAGGGTAATTCCTCTTGATTACTACCAAAAGATTGCCCAGTGATAGCACTGCACAGCTTCCCTTGCTGCCTTAGTGTTCCCAACGTGTTTTAACAATTCTGCCCACTTACCTAAGTTTTCTCTGTTACCACCAGTGATGCATCCTGTTAAGCATTTCTCTTGCTGTGTTGCTCATAAAGTGCCAGATTTCTCTTCTACTCTATGCTCTAGAGCAGAAAGTCAGAGAAGATAGGGGATGGAAGAGAGCAGAAGTTCTTGAAGATACAGAATTAAAATGTTTAACCCAAATGAAAGATTATAAGAGCAATTCAGAGTGTAATGTGTATGAGAATGCCTATTTTGAGGTGTGTTTATTAAGGATGTCTATTCACACTTTTTCAGATCTCATAGCCCACAACTAGTCCCACTGATTTTGGCAGGGCTACCCATATAAGCAAGGCAAGGTTCTCTGCTCTCTTCCCATTCCTGCGGGACTAATAAGAAAAGCCCAGAACAGAAGAAAAGATTGTCTGATAATTTTATTCACATCAAACCTGAATAGTTCAAGCTCAGGCCTGCAGTTCCTAAGAACACATACATCACTGAGACCACAGTTCAGGAACAGAGATGAGATTCAAAAATCCCTTCAGCACCAGATGAACTGTGAAGCAGCAAATCGCACAGCATCAACTACCACAGACAGCAAACATGGAATAAACAGGGATGAGGATTGCAAACAAAAGAAAGAGCTAGGGTTAATCCAGGTTCACAGGGGGCTTTGGATCTGAACTAAAAATATATCTCTTAAATGCAAATAGAGAAAAATGATGGGCATTTGCATGATTGACAGCCTTTCGAAATAGAAGTGTTGCTATAATTAAGCAATAATGTATGAGTGAGTGTACATTATGACAAATTGGAAGCTTGGTTGATTAGATTGAGCATATAAGATGTCAGTATAATTATCACATTTTAATCATTTTTCTCCATTTTTTATAACAGCATTGTCTTCAGCCTCATTTGGTGCTTATTAGATTGATATTCTAAGAGGAATTGTACAACATAAAACATGTCCTTTAACAGGATGAACTTTAGATAAGACTTTAGGTATGTCTATAAACATTTATAATGGTGGCTGTTGTGACTCAACTTTTTGCCACATCTTATGTGTCAAATAATGTTGTTTTAGAGCTTGCTTTATCATGATAAAATATTATAAACTGAACGTACTTTATCTCACTAAGTACTCACATACTCACTATGTATGTTAAGCTGTCATAGGGAAAACGTATCACATTGTTACAGCTGAATAATGAATTAATGATACACATTGCAATGATTAACAAGATGCTGAGGCAATCAGTGTGGGACCAAGATTTTTCCATTTTCATGCAACTATGCTGAAATGTATGCAATATTTTAAACAAAAACCTGTTCTTTGCTAACACCCAGTAAAGAGCAACATTTTAACCAATTTAAAAGGTTTAATTTTTTACCAGTCGCCTTTCTAAGATGTAAACCACTGGAGGAGCAGCATACCCCTGAAACTGCAGTATAACAAAGAAGACAGAGGTTCTTAACACGGTCATGCTCTTACAGTTTTACCCTATCTCAAATTAAATCTGAGCAGCTCTTCACCACTGTTGAAATAAGAAGGTGGAAGGTGGCCTGGGTGTTAAAACACAGATCTGTGAAACAAAATTCTCCAGGTACTTTCACCATTTCTGCCACTGGTTTGCTTCTTGGCCTTGGGCAAGATGCTTATCTGCTCCTTAGATTAGTGGCCCATTGGGAAACAGAGAAGATTAGTAGCTCATTGGGAAACGGAGATACACATGCGCTTTGCAGGGATTATTGGAAAATTAATGTGCTCTAGGTCTCAGTTTACCGCTGTTAAAATTCACATTGTGTAGCCTACTCAAGGCTTTGCAGCTGCTGTAGAGAGAAGTGTAGACTTTATGTGGCCTTTCTGGCCAATGGTGAATTTCCTTATTAGGGATAACGATCAAAGTTGACAGTACAATTTTTCAGTGAGGAATTACACAGAACTAATCATAGGAATAGAACGGTCTTAATTATTCTCAGATTACTTAAAAGTATTCAGTAGCAATGTTTTAAATGACCTTTTCTATGAAAATTTGGAAAAGAATGGCTTGAGAAAAAATTCCAGGCAAAATAGGTGTCTTCCAGAAATTATTCCTTCCATGTCCTCTGCAGTATATATTCAATAAACTGAGAGCATTATCTTTTCTCAAGGTACCTTGTGATATTGACAGTGAAATCTAAGATACCAAAGTCCTCATTAGTTGATTATTTTTAGAAATGGAGAATTGCCAAACTATCCTGCTTGAATATTTGGTATAGTTTGCTTTGCCTGTGTTTATTTCCTTTGCTAGGATTTCCACAAATTTTCTTTGGAGTTGATGCTAGAAATGTTCTCAAAAATTGATATATTGTAGGCTCAATTTGAAGAATATTTGCATAAAGTTATTTTGAATTCAGAAATGCAAAGATTCATATAATAAACCTGATTTTAACATAGTATTTTCTTGATACTTTGAAAATTTACCACTGACCTCAGTTTTTAACTTTGCAGTCCTCCAACAAAATACTTCAGCATTTCAACAGTCGTTGCTAAGTTCAAGGTGAAGATGTTATTTCAAGTCTTGGATATTGCTGTCTGCGCAGAATAATCATGTGCAATTCTTAATTCTTTTGCTACTACTTCTAATGATCCAATTACCAGTAAAATGCATAAAAGCAAGATTTTAGCATTGATTTTTCCCTTGATTTTCTCAATAGCTTTCACAAACCTGAACTTAACATGCTTTTTATCATAATTATAAGGGTTTGATGTTGGAACTTACTAAGTTTATTCAGTGTTTCGAAAGACTCAGTGAAGCCCCTTCCATGAACTTATCAAGGAATATTGGTTACCTAAGTGTGAGAGGTAAAGCCTCATTATTGTATGAAAATTATGTAAGAAAATTATGAGTAAATGGCCAGGTGTTGACTGGAAAACAACCTAACAACAGAGTATCTCAAAATTCAGTGTATCAATGTCACTGTTGTTCAAGAGACTTACTCTGCTAAGACGTAGATGACTAGCAAGGTGGGAAAGCTTGCTGATTGAATCCACTAGTTAGCTCAGTGATGCTAAGGGGCCCTTCCAGCCATAGCTCGGTATGACAGAATTCAGCAAGGGACAGATGAAAGCCACATATTGCTGCATAGGTAAGTGACAAAGCAAAAGTGCAGTGAAGATGGGAAGTGTGGTGTCTCGACATTACCAGTGCTACTGGGGAAGCAGATTGGCACTTGTGTTCATCCTATCGAAGGGTGCGTGGGTGCAGCATAGTTTGCAGAAGCATTGCAGAGATTCATGCTGGGAGACCCAGTGCCACCACCGGCTCACGGGGAGGTAGCTCGGATGGTCTAGCTTGGCTCAGCACAGCAGAAAACAAACCCTGCACCTTGCTGGGCTTTGGGTTTGGTAAAATGGAGTGTGTGCGCCTCTGTGAAACACTTCGAGGCTTTCAGATAAGCCGGGGCCAAAAGCCGCGGGTATGCACAGGCTGACGGAGGCAGGGTGAGCTGCTGGGGCTCTGCGCTGCAGCGAGGCAACTGCACGGCGTCCTGATGAGCGCTGGCTGGCATCCAGCCACCGGCGAGCACGGGCAGAGCAAAATTACACCTGTCTGTATGCATCTGTGTATACTGCCCAGCCAAAACACACCAGTGCTCTCAAGGACACCTTCTCCCAAACGTCAGGAAACGCCACGAAAATACAGTTATCGAAACCTGTTAGACAATGCTGCCACAGAAAGTGGCACTTGGGTATCCGTGCTGGGACAGGTAAAAAGCAAGAGGAAAATTTAGTTTTCAAATGACAGAGGGCTAATTTCCTCGCTGGTGAAAGGAGGCTCTCTGTATTACATATATCCCCTCATACACCTGTGCTAGCTCTGGGCCAGCAAAGAGAAGAAGGTGACAGAAATGTAGTCTGAAAAAACGTTCAGGTTTGGTTTGGGGAAAAAAAAAAATAAAGAGCGGGGGCTTAGATTTCTTCTTATTTTAAGGATTCTGCTTCACCTCTCGTGGTGTTAGAAGATTAACTTACTTTCCCTTTTGTTTCATACCGGTGTGTATTCCATAGCATTAATTTATTCCTCAAGGTCTGATAACATCAGTTCTGTGTCCATTGTCATCAAAGCGTATAGGTGATGTGTAGAAATGATAGCAAGGTTGCATTTTTTCTGTGCTTGATGCCTATTCAACAAAACAGCCTGCTAAGCATTCTTCTTAGATTTCTCTATTGTCCAGTTTGCTGGAAGAGGCTGAAATATTTTTCTGTCCTGTAAAAAAAAAAACTGTTTTGTGAATTTAGACAGCAGAGAAATACCAACTTTCAAAAATAGTAAACTTTTTTTTAAAATTTTTTGTATGCCTTCCACATAGGCACCATTTGTTCTTGAGATTGCCTAATAATTTTTATTGTAATCATTCTATTTTCACTTAGGCACTTAATAAATTTTAGCAGAGACTCCTGCTAGAGAAAAATATTTTGCCCTTACTAAAAATTCTGGAGATCTCTTCAGAAGAATTTAACATTCTCATACTTCAGCATCAATGATTGAAATCTGGCAAGAAGATGGCCTTTACGTAAGGGGTATGCTTCTGTCATTCAAGTAACCTGATCTGTAAGCTTTTCAAAACAAAACAAAACCCCCCTTTCAACACACAGGGTAGATTTTTAAAAGTTAACACCAAAATTCCCCTGGTGATGCAACTGTTCTGAACAAGACTGAATAAAAAGCCAAGCATGACTTTTCCTGCAGTAGTATCTTTGGGTTGCTGAGGGAGAGCTTAGTTCTGGCATTGCCAAACTTTGCAACTTAATCAGGTTTAAAAGAGTCTTCATTTATGTAGAACATGTAAAAAGTACTGTTTTAAACTTAGTCAAGAGACTTACCCTCTTCGGTTCCAGTTTAGTTAGGTGCTTAACTTCAAGCTGCTAAGTTTCCTTGCACCTTAAATATGACTGAAACCTTTCATGTGGCATCATGTTTGTGTACCAAGTTCAATTCGGGCTTCTGTCCTGCAGACCTCAGACGAGTCCGCAGTTTTCATGTTCACTGTTGGAATTATATTTTTTCTGTTCCTGAAGGAAAGTTGTATTATTTGCAGAGCTATGTGTCTACTGGGATTAGCCAGGTTGTAAACCAGCAGAAATTATCTTGATCAATGGCTTCATAAGGAGAAATATGTCTGACTAAACTGAAAGAAAGTAAATATGAGATTATTCAAAATATATATATATACACACACAAGGAATGAGAAGAGCTTCGTTTAAAGTTCTGAAATGCACTAGGTTTTTTTACAAATGGGTTTGAAACATTTACCTGCTCTCTGTGGTTTTATATAGAAGTCTCGTCTTCTGTACCTGCATGTTGAATATATCTTTCTAGACAAAGGATTTATCATCAACATAGATTGTATGGAAGCAGAATTTGCCATTTGTAAATGTATGCATGCAAGATGTATATGTTACACAAATATTTGGGAGTTGTGCATCTTTTCTGCACTTTCATGTTTGAAAGGCATCTATTCTAATTATCTGCCCATCTCTAATTACAGGTTTAGGAAGCAGAATTCCATTTTCTGACCACCTACTATTTTTCACTAGAACTAAGTCACCGACAAGTTCTCTTTTCAAAGCAGTTTCCTATGTACTTGTACAACATTATTCCACAGATTTGCTATTGAAATGAAATACTGCAGTGACCTTTTTAATTCCCCTGACTTTTTACAATCTTTGAAATTTAGCACAACAGCAGGAGTTTAATCATATTCACTGATGTAAAAGACAAAATAAGGCACCTCTACGTTCAGATAGAGATATGACCTCAAAGGTGCAGAGCCTTCAGAGACTCACTGGAGATCCCCAAGGACAATTACAGCGATCTTGCTTGTGTTCTTCCTGTAATCTCTGACTTTGCCTCCTGATAACACTAGCAGAAATTTTGCACTTACATTGTGTGCCAGAGTATTTTGTTCTTGCTGCCCGAACACTGTTGTTTTCCTATCAAAGAATAATCTCATATTTACTTTATCTCTCTGTTCCAGTTTATGTCCGCTTCACAACAGTTTCCAGCCGTGAATTTCCAAGGTCTTTGATTCTCTCACCGCTGCAAGGTCCGAGGCTATGGTTTCACGCTCGTCCTTTTTTTTCTGCTATGGTATGAAAGTTCAGCATCAAAACAACCTAAACCACTCATCCGCTGGCAGTTGTCTGTTCTGTCAGTGGGTTTGTCACTTCTGTTGATTGATGCCAGGTGGACCAAAGGAAGGCTTTGAAAAATCCCAGCATGTTTATCCATTGCCCCAGAGTGACAGGGCAGTTCAGCTCTCTTAAATCCTCCTCCCATGCAGCAGCCATAGTGGAGTCACTGATGAAGAATCCCATCAGCTCTGAGCTGTTTTCACTGTCAGACTGGAGTGGAGGAGCAGTACATGATCTCTCTACAAATGTTTTTGACAGCTTAACAGTTAAAAGTACAGTGTGGGTGCTTTTGCCTGTGTGTGCTCACACATAAATGTGCATGAGCAATACTACACCGAGAGACTCCTTTGTAAGCACTTACAAAGATAAAACCTGCTGCTTTTCTTCCACAAATTGTGTCTTCAATGCAAACAATCATTCTAAATGCTTTCAAAATTACCCTTTTTAAAGTTTATTTCATCCAGCTGACTAGAGCTAGAGCCAAGGACTAGTATCAAGGGTTAACAAGAGACCCCTTAAAATTTTTTGTGGATACTATCACTGTCTTATATGTAGGAAGATCAGCACTGGCTGGTGCGTTCTCTTGTAAGGCTCTTTGATGGCCTCTGTGAATTGAGTCAATAGCTGTGGTTCAGTTAATCAAAGGCAGAGACAAAACCTATCACCGTGAGCTGGCAGCCACAGCAGAAAAAATAGAGTCTTGAGGCATGGTGGCTCCTGAACACTTCTCCTGAGCAGACAAAGGATTGCATTGATGCTGTTTCTGATGTAACTCTTTTGTTGAAGGAGACTCTGATTGTTTGGGAAATTATTCAAACATCAGTCATGAGCACTAATCCAACAGTTTGTTAAGAAATGCACAACAGCATCTTATATCTTGTTGGACTTGCTTTTTGCACATAGCTCTCAGTAGCACAAGCTTTTGGTAACTTCCAGTGTTGTTGAAGTTAATAGCAATGTATGGGAGATGCTTAATGTAGTTCCAGAAAATCTTGCAGAACTTTTCACTTGAATTCTAGAAATGATTTTTTTTTTTTTGTCCAGAGTTTACCATGTGTCCTAAGCTTCTACAGATTTAGGTGCTTCAATGATAAATTGCATAAATCAGATGCTTTATTCAGTGTTTGCTCTTTAAGAATTTTATAAATAAGAATGTTTATTGAGTGATTTGATGAAAGGGCATTTCAAAGCTGCATTTGTAGTTGTGTATCTAATAGTATTTTTCTAAATGAACATTTCATTGGCAATCAAGGCTCAGCATCAAAATCATGAAGCTTCTCTGAGTGGTCTTAACCGACCTAAAGTTTTCAATGAACAAATGCCAAGTCTTCCTAATCTGGAAGTTTTCCAGTTAATCCACAGAGTAAGTCTAAATAGTGAATAAATTTGAGCATCTGCTCAAAAGGTTGCAGAAAAAGGGTTTAGGCACCTTGGGTAAATTACTCATTGCAAATTATTTGCTTAGCTCAAGTTCACCATCTTTAGAGTGGGGCTTTGTGGAAATTCAGGTTGCTGAACTGGTCAACTTACAGCTAGGTGATAAACTTTCTGAGGGAAGCCAAATCACATGTTCAGCCAACATACTATTCTTAGATTAACAAATGAAGTCATTTATCTGAGGACACTTGTTCTTGACAATATTTTGTTTGACCAAAAACTACTAAAAAAATACATTAGTCTAGCAATACTTGCTGTTAAACTTGACATCCACACAGGGAACTTTAACAAGCCATTTGTGGCCCTTCATTACAAAATTTACTGCACAATACTTTATGTGCTTCCATATCCTTCACATAAAGCACTGTACAGTAGTTTCAATAAAATTTGTGTGAAGTGCTTTACAAAACTCAATCTCAGCAATGGGATTCCATCAGAAAGACTGAGTATCACAGTATTAGACTTTTATTTGCAAGGATTTTCCCTGTAAATGACTAAATCGTTATTCAGTTGAGAGACAGCTCACTGTAAACAGTGTGTTGCTTCTGGATATATCACCTGTGATCAATAGTTTCCCTTTCTGCCTCAGCACTTGTTAATATTGTATATGGGTTTGATTAAATGTTTAAAAACATTTTTTAAGTGGCAGAATTAAAAAGGATGGACTCATTACCAAAAACATTCAGCTTTTAATGCAACACTAGAAAACATTTACTGGTGCTATATCATCTTAGGATGTGATCTAATCACATCTAATAACTTATGTCAAAGAAGTCCCCTTCATTAGTATGTGGATAGGAGACACATGATCCAAGGGAACTCCAAATTTTCTGAAAGAGATGACACAGATGAGATCCCACCACATTGTTATTGATTCTCTTAATTCAACATCAACTACAATTTCTTTTTATTAGCTTTTACGATTACTTCCTTTTGCTATTTTATTTTTCAGTCTCCTTTGCTTGTCTGACAAGTCCTAAGCTCCAGGTTTTCCACAGAAGATCTACTAATACCATAAACGTACAAAATTATATAGGCAGACTCACTCCTTGGGTTGTCTAAGTGTTTGTGACAACTGCAGGCACTTCCAGCTTGATTTAGGCAGTGCCTGTGTTGCTGGACTCCACTGGGCAGGGAGTCAAAGATCAGTGTTGAGGCCAAAGTTTGCAATTTTTGTGCCATGTGCTATTGTTTATTGAAAAAAGGTGTAAGCCCTTTATTTATTTTTTGCCTGTTCATCTTCAGGATGCACAGACACTGTACCCCAAACGTACCTGTAAAAGGAACTTTTATAGTGGTCCATGTTGCAGTACTCAGAGCTTGGGTAAGGCAGGTCCCTTGTCCCGCTCATGTTCAGTAACAACTCAAATCACATGATTGTGAACTGTATTTTCTACAAGACTTTTGTCTCCTTCACTGCACGGGCTGCATGATGCTCACTTAAAAAGCAGCTGTTTAACATTCTTTTTATCCTCATTTTTCAGAGTATGGCCCCATGCTGTGAGTACACACAACTTCAATTTGGCTTTACAAACCTGGATTAGTTTATCTTCACATGTTCACTGTGTAGTGAGGTTGTTATATCCCTGTTTAGTGGAAAGGGAAATGAGGCACAGAGGGATTTAATTTAGAAGTTTCTGATACTAAGGCCCTGATTTGTTCGGTGTACACGGTATTAAGTAACTCATTGCAGTTCTGAAGCTCATCCCCGTGGATTTCAGCTGCAGCTATGGTCGGTCAGTGATTCTGCTCCATCTAGCATCCATGGCTAAGAAACTGGCTTTACGGACCTTGCTCAGTGCTATTAGAAATGCGTTGTAGAAGCAGAGACAGAAAGAGTTTTCTAAGGCGGCACTGAAAGATCTTTGCTATGAAACTATTTTTTTCTCTTCTTGGAGGCCTCTGGGTATATTAGTAAACACTTTCCCAGTTTGACTGTAAACAAGACTAGACCGTACTTTATTCAGTTTGGCAAATCAGTTAAATGACTTTTCCATCACACGGCCTCTTATTTGACTTAACAATTAATCATATAAATGCGGAGATTACACGTCAAAATGTTATTGCTGAAGCTGGCAAAAACCTCTCAGCTTGGCTTTGCCTCTGAGGCTGGCATTTTAAAGAGAACAGACTCCTTTTACCATGCCAGCTCAAACAAACCCAGTGCCACTGCCAGAGGCAGTTACTACATACTATTCTTTACCCTAGCCTTCCCTCTGAACATCTGCTTTTCTGTCACGGTTTGTCCCAGTTGCCCTTACTTTACCTTCTATCCTTAAAAAAGGCAAAACTAGCCTAAACTAGAAAACTCCCACTGCATTCTTGTCCCAGTCTCTATTTTTTCCCATATCCACTTTCTGCTTTTTGTTCCTTCAGCGTTTCAGACTGAAGGCTCCTTTTAATGGGCTGAAGCAGTGCCAGGAAGCAAAGTCACTAAAGTACAGGACAAATTCTCAGCTTTAGGGACTGTCTCCTGGTGTGCCATAGCAATTTCCAGGAATGCCCACTTTCATTTGTTGAGGCCTGGGCTGAAGGGAGCTGGCTCCATTGCCCTTTGAAGATGCTGTTTGCAACCTGCAATGTTTCTGTGTGCAAAGAAAGTGAAGGAAAGGAAGAATCTGAGGAGATTTAGTGGTCACGTTAAAGCAGTGTGGCTTCTCAGACCTAAAACTTGGCCAAATGGCAGGTGTTTTTTCAATAGGGGCAGCAGAAGGCGTTTTTTTAACACACAACCCATATTGTCTGCCACATACTGAAAGATTCAGGAAAAGTTGCAATGGTTGGTGTTTTCCAGTTTCATCCCTTTCATCATTGTCCTCCTCTCTCCCAGCCAAACTGGGCATTAGTTTCTTCCTGGCTTTTGCTGTAGTCCAAGCCACCAGCAAGAGCAGCCAAGCTGAAATGAAAGGATCAAGTCAGAAGTAAGGACAGGTACCTACATGTCAACAGGGGCTCTCACCCCACCTCCTTTGTGCACAGTCAGACCCTCTCAGCTGTATCCGTTTAGGACACTGTAGAGACACGGAGGTTTTTGCTATTTCCCAGATCATTGTTATTCTCAGCCCACATGATTCATCCTCTAAATGTTGAAATGCTTATCTTCGATAATGAATATTTCAGCTACTGAGATAAACAGCTCTCATTTTACAGAATTATATAGAGAGCTTGGTTGCACGTGCTTCACTTCCAGGTGCTTGCCAAGCACAAGGATGCCTGAACTTCACAGTTCAGAAGCCATGAATCAGGCCCTGAAAGTCAGGAGATTGCCTTTAAAATAATAGAGTCTCAAAGAATAATCAGTGTTGGCATTTTTAATTTGCTGCCTGGTTTCTAAGCCCTTGGGGATTATATTTTCCCTTTGCAAATCCGCAAGGACAGAAACTTTCACATTTTTTAATGAAAGAAGAGATGGGGTAAGCACAGGGTAAAAAGCAAAGAGACCATGAGAGTTGACAAGACTGACAATGGCAGGCATGCTCTGCAAATACAGTGAGAGATGAGACTTGATCCCAGCCTTTGTGGCTTGCACAATGCCTTGAGTATTCATGTTGGTCTCTACAGTAAGCACAATTTGGCAGCAGAAACCATCTGCAAAAAGAAGTGTTGAAAATTGGCCCCAAAATTTCTTAGGTTGTCTTGGTATGCAACAGAAGTATTTTTATATACTAGCATCATAGTAAAGATTTTTTTTTTATCTTTCTATTGCAGGAAATGCTTAGAGGTAGGAGGGAAATGTAACTGTATGGCAGAGACCCTTGTTCTGTTCTATACTTCTATATTGTTGGCCACAGTGGGGTGCTTATCTGTAATAGAACCTGCTACATTTCTCGATGAGACTTTAAAGCCTGATGGGGAAAGGGTATAGTGAAGTACATAATAAAGTGTAGATTCCCCAGGTAGCCGTGTCTCTACTGACGTTCTGTGCACAGAGCAGTGGTCATTCCTGTGCTTGTGAGGGTAGACCAGTCCTGCATTGATGGAGCTACAACAGTCAACAACTTTTGTGAATAATGTCTCCTTTCCCCCACTAAAATGTATCCAGTGGCTTTTCTCTTTGGCCTCTGTTGTTCCTTAGCCCTTCCTGTGTTTGTAGGTGAAGTACTATGGGGCCGGAAAGGAGCTGGAACAGCACTAAAATTTCTTGTTCATGAAAAGCAATGTGTTCTCCATGGTATGTTAGGTATGAAAACACATCTGGGGAATGGAAAGGAGTGAGAAGGACAAGAAGGAGGGGGCCTTCTAATTTTGGGGAGGGGACTATCTGACAATGAAGGCAGAAATGGTTGGGAGGGAAGAAAGCAAAGGAGTAGGGCTGGACATGGAAAATGGAAATGTTCCAGTAGCAGGAGTGGCAGGGGTTGCCTTGAAGTCAGTGCATAGGAAGCAGGAGCGCTGAAGCCTAATCCCAGTTCTGCCATTTGTCCTGAGTGACTTTGAGGACGTCATCATACTCATTTCTTTGAGTGTTTCTTCATCTGTGAAAAGGAGAATAACAGAGAATCACTATTCAAGTTTATGAAAAGTCCTGATGTGGGATTATCATCATTAGCACTACTTAATAAAGGTGCCTCTGCCTGGCTTGTGTCATCAAAAATGTCATTCTAAGAGCTACTTGGAAGCCGACGTTGCTGCCTGCAGAGTTTTCCTTTGTTCTTGGTGTATCAGCCAGTCTCATTGGCTCAATTCTGTCCCATGTTGCTGTGCAATGAAAAAGCCCAAACTACCCCTTTACTGAAAGGGATATAATCGTTAGCTTGTTCCTGTACAGATTGCATGTGATCATTTGAAGCACCCTCTGGAAATTCTCTTTTAAAAATAACAATAAGGCATACCTTTTTTCTTCTTTATTGTACAAGCACGGCAGAAATCTGTAAGACCCTTGAAGTGTTGCATAGGTCAGCCTATTCTTTATGCTCGGTGAAAGAGCAGCACTTCAATGTTACTCATTTTTATTGTACTCAGAGTGGTTCTATGTACTCGACATACATAAATGATTATGATCCTTCCCTGAGAAGCTGAATGGACAATGTACAAAGTACAGTGAGCAAGCAGCATGCAAATACATAACTACCTGTATTGTTTTGCTTTCTTTTAGGTTACTCTTTTTTATAAAAAGAATGGTATTAAAAGAGTGTGTTTAATAAATACCTTGGGTTGAGCCATCCTTAAATGTCTGCAGGAAAGCTGAGGGACTTGAATGTGGAAGAGATCTGGCATGTCATTATGTCAAGGTTTCTAGAATTACCTAGAACTTTTTTGCAGCTCAGGGGAAGAAACTTTCCAACTGGATAAATAATAACATCGAAAATGCATTAGACAAAACATTCAAAGTGTAAGATATGAAAAGAGATCAGCAAAATAACCCCTGGCTTTCAAGTCCAAAAGTGTAATGATAATATAAGCATTCTCAAAAGTCAAGCCCAGTTACACCTTGGAAATGCTTAAAATATATATACTGAAAAGTACAAACTCAAAGACCTGAATATGCTCAAGTCAGAGGGCTTGACTGCAAGATTCGGCATCTGGGATAAAAAGCAAGTATTGGAACATATCTATTTTCTGTATGGCACCAGGCACTTAAAGAATGGCTAATGTACCTGTATTTAAGAAGGCAGCAATAGATTTGGAGGGCCTTTTAATCTCTGTCCTTTTTGTGTAAGGCTTTACACTTAATTTTTAAGGAAAGAATAATTCCTAAAAAATGGAGGCAAATGTAAAGAGATTGAAACAGATCTTTTCAAAGGGTAGCATATGTCCACCTGATATCTGCCTTTGATTTCAAGACAAAGGAAATACTGGAGATACAATCCCTTTGAACTTCAGTAAAGCATAGAGAAGTCTGAGAGATAGGAAAGGATAATAAATTACGGAAGTCTGGTATTAGTAGGGGAGATTGTAAGACAGGTGAACAGTGATGACATCAGGTAATATTGAAGAGGAGGCTGGAGGAAGATTATTAATGGAGCTTCTCTGAGAATATTCTGAGATGAAGAGGTGACCTATGGATACCATTTGGTCATGTGGTGCTGTAAACTTGTCCATGTTGTAGCAATGCAAGATGCAACACTACATCCAGAGAGGGATTTTCCACACAGATAGAGAATTCACAGCATTAGAGTTAGCTCAGGAGAGATCTCGTGTGGATCACTACGTAATTTTGGCCATCCTTGTTCAAGAAAGATTATTAAAAAGTAAACTTGCTCAGGGAAGAGCTAGCAAGGTGATGGTGAGAATGGGGACTCTGTCTGGAGAGAGGAGACGAAAAGAGCTTTTTGCCGCTGGCTGTAAACGTGTGTTTGGTACTTGAGGGAGGGAAAGGTTGAGTACTGTTTAACCCAAAGATAGCTTGGAAACTTAGCAGCTAATTCTTAACTCTTTAAAGGAATCTGGGTTGGGAAGAGCCTTTTGGTCAAAAAAGTGAAAAATCTACATTCTTTATCACTTGTTGATGGGGATTGGTATTTCTGAAGGTCCCTTCTTCTTCTGTGCCCCTTCTCCGCAGAGACTTCCACAATATCCGCTGAGTCAGTGCTCTTCAAGGAAGATGGGAAGGAATTTTTTTTTTCATTAATTTGGTTGTGAGGCGACATATTGTTATGGTTCAGCAGAGAGTAGAAGAAATTCCCCTTTCCCAGAATGGCACACTTGGGTCTCGCCCTCCTAATTATTTTCCAGTCCTCCAAGCACCACTTGTGGGAAATGGCAGTAAGTCTCATCCCCTGTCTTCTGCCGAGGGTTGCACGAGGCATTATTTGGCATTTCAAAATGCATCACAATTCTGGTTGCGTGCAATTATTTCTCTCTTTGGGAAGAAATACAGACCTTCTGGGTGAAAACAAAAACCCACCCGGGGCAATGAATCCTGGGGGGGTCCTTCAGAAGCAGGAGTCCTCACATATGCGTACGCTGGAAATAATGAGTTTATTACAAGCTGATGAGCTAATTCAGGCTGTGACCGCCTTGTTTCTTTCTGGAGTGGGCTGCCATTTCTCCTCTGGACCACCAGATGCCAGACTTTTACTGCAAAACTCCAATCCTCCGCCTGCACAATGGAAAGACCTGTTTATGCGCTCACATTTTCATGAATCCCTTCAGTTTTGTTTTCTGCGAAGCGCTTGTAAGCCTTCTAAGCATAGCGCTTCGTGCTTGTTTCTAAGCATGTACTGTAACTCTTTAAGATCGTTTGTAAACGAATTGTAGGAGGTTACCGAGAAAGAGCCTCTTTGTAAACTACTGGCTTCTCTGACAAGCCAGTGACTTGGATCTCTTGCCTCAAAATCATAATGATAAACTGGGCAGTTAGAAAAAGCGCTGCTGAAATGCACAAAAGGAATATGATAACACTTGGTAGAGAGAAGCAGCAAAATGTTTGTATTCAATAGCTCAAAATCAATTGCGTTTGACAACTGTCTTAGGTAAACAAACAGCAAAATAATTACAGCCTCTCTTATCTGCAGAAATGTTCTTCAGAGAAACGCTAATTCTCATGTCTTTTCAGTAATTCGAGATGTAACTATTTCATAGTTTTCCTTTCTAATATACACATATTTTATCTAAATTTTACACTTTACAAATGTGCCTACTTGTGTTTGATTCATTGTAAAATTCGGTTATTGGAAAATCAGGCAATTACGGTTTTCGTCTTAGAATTATTAACATTATCATTCTTATTGCAGGATGTATTATTTTAACAAAGCGTGCATTGTTTTATAAAATTTAGAAATATTGAATTAATTTGTAATGAATTGACTGTTTAGTGCAGAATGAAAATATTGAACTATGAATCATGCATATTGGGCCAAAGAGAGAGCGCATCGTGCCATAAACAAGAAGCGGCATACACAAGCACAAACACAAATAAAAGAAATACAGTTTTGGTAAAAATAAAGCAATGGAAATGCAGCAGTTTAGATAAACAGGCACATTATTTTGTTACAAGCAACAGAGATTTCTTTTTCAGTCGAAGTTGCTTTGCGTTGTTTTAGGGGAATATCAAATTGCAAAGTGTAGTATTACTGTAGAATTTTTTTTTATTCCCTCAGCCCAGTGTATATAAAGCATCCCTTGATCAATGTGATGCCAATTGTTAAAGCTTTCAAAACCAAACCTTCTAGGTAAAAACCATATAAATATATTGGAAATAAATATATATTCTCCTGTACATTGTCTCCCTATATAAAGGCAAAGTGTATGCAAATATCATAAGACATTAATAAAAAATTCTGACAGTTAAAGCAAAGGCTTTCATTAATAATTAAAATACAAATGATGACAGAACACAATGCTTTATTCTATCATGAAATTATGTTGGTCTACAATTATGATAACACTGGTTCTCGGTTTTGCATTATTTTGTGGAAATTAAACAGAAAAACGCAATGCAATATTGTTTGGGTACTGGCAAAGAGAGCAAAGTGATATGAAATATTTACCATAAAGGCTTCTCCAAAAGTATATGCATTATTGACATATAATCAAATTTAAAATATTTCCATTTTCACAGCTCAACTATGATTAGAACTTTGAATTCAATTTCTCTCTTAGTGTAAAAATATTAAATACAAGAAAATATCATGTATACCAGAGTAGTCCAGAGGCTTTTTTTTCATCATCTCTCAGTGTAGAATCAGGATTTATTTGAACTTGACTGAACTGCCCATGGATAGCAGAAATCACTATTTGTTCTTGATTCAAGAAGACTCTTTTTCTTGACATGAAAATGTCAAAAAGTTTCATAATGATAGTTTATGATGTCATTACAATTCCTCTCCATTCTTTAAAAACAGAGCATTAAGTCATTCCATTACACTGCCTTACTCTTAATCTTTCCCTTTTTCTAAAATATTGACATATTTATCATTGATTTTCCAGCAGATGTTGTACTGGATGCCCTTTTTTAAAAAGTACCTCAGTTAATCTGACCTCTCTTAATGATTACTCACATATTCTTTAGTAAGTGAATAAAACTTTTCTTTCACAGATAGTAGGTACTTAATCCTCATTACTGAGAATATGCTGAAACCTTGAATACTTGTCAAAGATTCATTTTATAATCCTGAGGTTGGTTTGCCGTCAGTGATTTACACAGGGGCTGTGCTTGCAATAATTGATTCATTCCATACTTAAAGTCTACTGCTGTCATTAAAATGACAGTACAACACTTGCTGTTGCAATTTAGATTTACTTTAAAAAAAGCTTAATTCTCCCCTAGAAATAAGTGGTATTGAAACGGAAGAAATCGTTTTGTGTGTCAAAATAAAATGACAATAATTATTATTCTCAAAATATTAAACTGGAAACATATTTAAAACACGAGCTAGCTTTTGTGAGGTTTGATGGAATTTTAACCTGCAATTGCCTGAACAATGTGTTCATATCTTTTTGTTACTGTTTTGGTTCAAAGAGCATTTTTTAAAGCACTTTAAAAATCTGCCTTTGAAACTGAGTTTTAAGGTACAGCTCCTGTAGTTCATTAGCATCTCAGATGCAATGCCCATCGATGCTAAGCTTTTATAATACAGCAGATTGTAATTTTGGACTGTCTGTGACAATGCTACACATAAAAGCGTATGCACATTTACAGTTACTCCAGATAAAACTATACAGGCTACATTCTCCTAGTATGTATTGTCTTTTCTGAAAAACAGAATCAAATGCAAAGCCTTTAACTGATTCCTCACACTGACAATGTGACATGCAGCTTTCATTTTCTTGAGTGTGTTTGACGAGGGGATTAACTAAGTGCTAAGGTACAGTAGATGCCTCTAAAGGACACGGTAGTGTTTTCCCATGTAGGTCCTAGTTTTGTGAAGCTACTGAGGCAAGAGTTCCCAGGGAATGCACTAATTATTACTCAGCAAACTACAGGAAGTTAAAATTTCTATTTAATAGAAAAAAAATTAAAAGGTTGTAATTGAAAAAAAGGTTTTGTACAGCTCTTCCAATAATATCATGTCATGTTAATTTTAATGAAGCTTCATTAAAGTTCTCAGATAAGTAAGAAAGATAATTGTCGTTCATTAACATTGTGGTTCTACCCGCAGCTGAAAAACATGCTGTAAAACGTTAATAAGAACAAAGATTCAAGTGTGACTGAGACGGAAGAAGACAGTGTGAAAGAATTAATTAAGCCACAAAAACTGCATCATTGATAGTTTAGTAAACTATCAGGAGATGAGAAAAAATTAGGTTACAGTGAAATAGTATCCTTTCCAACCTTGATGTGCCTAAGTAGTAAACCATATGCAAAAGCAGGAGGTCATGTAGGACTGAATTCTGACCATAACAGCAGCTCAGACTCTCCCACCGAGGTCTCTGTGTCTTCTGTACTTATTCAAGGACAGAACAGGGTCTTCACCATTTAGGACATCTTTTGCACAGTGCAGTTAAAGAGAATAATTTGGCCCTGACTGTAAGATCATTCTTGATCTGGGAGGGCTAAATTTAGCTCTGAATGTGCCGTAACGTAGTTTTCTGCTGTGATAAAATTGGCCTTGTTTCCACTACTGTCAAATCAGGCATGTGAAAGAAAAATTGCGACTATCTCAGTGTTTTCACAAAGATTATCTTGAGTTTGGGCATACCATTGTTCCAATAGTCAATATACTAACAGTATTGATGTAACAGGAAGAAATCAACTGATTATTTTGTTGTTTTGAAGACATACTGATTTTTGCCTGTTTATGCAACCCAAATTGTACAATTCAGTATCCTTTTACCTTAATGACTGGAGTTCTGTACATCTATATGGCAAGCAGGTTTAAATAACTGTTTATTTTTCCTGTGCCTGACTAGGTAACCCACAAGATTTGTTATTAAAGTGAAATACAGAAGTCTAGTTGAATTGCTGTTGGATATAAAGTAGTTGGGATAAATGTTAGGTGCAGTTGCGTCTCTGAACAAATTTGCTGTGTGCACTTATGCACACCCATGTAAGTGCGTGGCCTCCAGAAGCAGGTCTTGCACCTGAAGTTTCAGCAAGGAGGAAAATATCCCTGTCAAACTTACAATCGCTCACGAAGAAGAGTCTACAATATAAATAATCGCTATTGTTGGGGCTGCCGGGAGAGTCCTTAACCACTGCAATGCTTTATCATTTTTCACCTAAAATCTTTTATAACTAAACATTTCACCCCAATATCAGATATTTCTTCTAAAAAAATAATCTCTAACTAGAACATCTGGCTTTGGTGTAGTTACAAGTTTTTGGTGATTCACCTAAATATTTCTCTTTAAATAGATTCTTCTATTTCTAAAGCAGAGAGAAAAAGTTGCAAGTTGCACATCCCATTAGTGGCAGAACTAAAAGATCCCACATAATGGGGCAAATCAATTTATTGAAGGAACTGGTAATCAAGAAATATAAGTGTTTTGACAGTATGTTCCACAAGTAATTGAATTTCATTTAAGGAATCTTCTAAAGAAATCTGCTAGTTTGAAACAAACATTGTCTCGGACAGATCTCTTCTTAATTCAGTGAAAACCCCAAAGTGTTTATTTTGCCTGAAATTTAAGCATTCTGTTGGCCAAAATTAAAATTACTTTGTGCTAATATAGATTTATAGCAAATGGTCTTAAAGTATGCAAAAAAAAAAAAAAAAAGACAGCCACAAATGAACTGATTACAATTACTCTTTGCGTTTTTGCAATTAAATCCATAAGTAGAAAATACCGTTGTCATTTAATTTTCTAGGAAATGCTTTGTTAACTTGCAATTAAAAATAATAATAATCCACTGCTTTTTCATTGAAACTCTGCTTTCTTGTGCTCAGAAATATCAATAGGAAACCTGCGCTGGAGTGTTGCGTGCAATGTTAGAAGCATACTCCACCAATTAACTTTATAAAAAAATACAGCTATACATGTTGCAGGGAAGTTTTGTTTTGGTTTGGTTTGGTTGGTTTGTTTCCTAGCAGCCAAAACAGTCCTTTGCTGTGCATAACAGCTGAGTTGTGTTTTAAGGGCAACATGTGTCTTTTAAAAATGTATTATTTTGTGCCTGAAGTACATTCAAAACTCCGTGTGTGTGTGTGTGCGCGCACGCACGTGCAGGAGGCTACCGTGGTACTAGTCCGTGTTTGTGTAACTATTGTTTGGAGAAGACGGATGGTTCCTCCTGCCCCTCAGGGTGGTGTGATGAGTGAAACAGGTCTGATGGGAGATGGTAGGAAGAGAGGGATTCTTTGCTACTGGCAAACAGTCTCCGCATCCAAAAAGTTAGAAAATTATCGCTATAGGAACAAAGATGCTACGTAGTAGGATGTGATACAGGATATGCTGTATTGGTCGTAAATCACAAAGCAGCTGAACTAATCTGCACATAAGGAAAATGGCACTCTAAACTTCTGTTGAAAATCCAGACAACATTCTCACCTTGCATTTCACTGTGCTGGTGCTGCTCTACAAAGGAGAAGAAAACTGATTAGCAAATTGTTAATCCAATAATTGTAAAAAATAATTAGCTTTGTAATAATTAGACAGAGAAGCATATAGAATAAGAATTACATCAAATATGAACTGTCTTTCTTCTCCCTCCTCCCTCCCCATCATGTTTGCAACTGAGTATTTGGATAAAAATACCTTTTATATGAGATGCCAGACAGTGCTTTCTTCTTTTTGTATGAAAACATTAAAAATAAATAAATTGTAAACCTAATATGATTGTGAACTGAACACTCGATAAAAATCGCAAGGCCGAGATGTTTTCTTTGACCTTCCTTTCTTCTCATTATCCCTTCCTCAGGACATTCACTCCTTGTTGTGACCCTTTGTAATTTCTCTTTTATTATAAATTGTTAATCTAAAAATGCTGTGGCTCATGAAGCTTCGGTATGAAAATGCTATTCATGTCAGAAATAAAATCAGATTGACATGCCAGAAGAAAACACTTTTGAAACTGGTGAATATTCAGCTCTGGATAGGATTCCCTGCTGGTTAGACCATCTTGCCTTAATATATTTCTTCGACGTTTGTCGGCTAGAACATCCACTGTTGCAGTTTTAAGGTTTATTATGAACATTGCTTAAAAAATCACTTTACATTTCAAACATTATGTGGACATTTGTACTCTTACTGAAGCCACGTAACGTGACTCAGAGCTAAGAAGAGTGCAGAATGTTTAAAGCAGAAATAAACTGAAGATGGCTTATCTGACCAAGGCGGACACAGCCACCCGGCATGGAAGCCGTCTTACAAACCCCTGGCTGGATGAACTACCCTGGCGATGCCTCGGGTAGCTGGAGAGACGCCCTTAGCACAAGATCGAAAGGACCGGATTGCCTCAACTGGGGCCTGGTTCTTGCATTTGGGGCTCGGAGGACTGGGCGCTCTTGTTCTGTAAAACCTCTTTCACCCCTTTCTTTGTAACCCCCCTCCTGCCAAGACCGGGCAAACTCGTCACGGGTGCAGAGCCCGCACCAGCGGGCTGTGCCTGGGGGAGAGCCGCTCGCGGGTCCCCACACTCGTCACCTCTACAAGAAGGCGCTTTGGAGTCTCCCCTCATTTGCATGGGGAGATTTAATTTCCATCCCTTAAATATGACGAATTGCCGAGATTTCCTTCAGTTAATGCTTTTAACAGCTCCCAATAAACTTCATTAATCAGGCCAGCTCTAGGCCCAACGTGCAGCCTGGAAGCAGCTAATTTGCCTGATGAGCCCGCGACTTTAGTGAATAAACAGGTGGATAAGCCGAGGGTTTTATGGCCTTAATTACACTCTAATCAGTTCAGCACTTGGCGGGCAAAAGGGAAGAGGGAAAAAAGGTGGCGGCGGCGGCAGCAAGAGCATCAGCAGCCTCCGTTTCTCAGCCCTTCCCCTTCCCGCATCAGCTCTGCTCTCCTGCTTCACCCTCTCCTCTCCTGCTTTCCTTTCCAGTGTTTGCCTCTCCCCTCCTTCGCCCCTGTTGCCTTTCCCCTTTTTCTCCTCTCTTTTCACCCTCCTGTTCCCTTCCCACTAAAATCAACATCTGACGGAGAGAGGGGCTGTTTTGTTCTTTCTTTCCTGCTACTTGCTGCCTCCCTTTTCCCTCTTCTTTTTATTTTTCCCTCTCGGAACCTCGTTCCCTCTCTCACCTCTCCCCTGCCTCTGGGCCCTGCCTCCCCCCGCCGCCCCCATCCCTCTCTCCCCTGCTACATATTCTCCCTGTCACAGTTAGGCCGCCTGACAAATCACTTCAAGGGCAGCCTAACTTTGAAGGACAAGACAAAGCTTTAGCATATGGTCCAATCCCCAGATGTTTGTCTCTCTCTCTTGCTCTCTCTCCCTCCCCTCTAAGAAGGGCTACTTGGGAAGCCCGGCTTTTTTTTTTCCTTTTTTTCTTTTTTATCCTCCCCCCCCCCAAGTTTTGGTGGGGGTGTCTAACTAGCAGCGAGGGCTGCTTTTCCCTTTACAGCCTCCCCGCGGAGGAAGCGGTGTTGGGGGGGGGGGGAGAGCGGCGGTGCTTTTTCGAAACTTAATGATGTTTTTCACCGTGTGGGTAGGGGTGGTCGCAGGGTTTGGGGGACGCGGGGAGGCAGGGGATGCCCCCGGGTCTCACAGCCGGACCTGCCCCAGAACGCCCCCCCCCCCCCCCCCCGCTCCTGTGCCGTCGAGGATGGCACCGGCGAGAGCCGGGCTAAGCCCCCCCCCGGGGAGGGAGAAGCACGCCGGCGGTGCCCGCACCGAGCGGGGAAGGAGAAACCCGCCGCTTGCCCGCTCGGAGCCCCGCACGCCCGAACGGCGGCGGCGGCGGCGGCGGCGGCGGCTCGGGGCCGGCCGGGCGGGGGGGAGGCATCTGCGGTGGCGGGGAGCCCCCGGCCCCCGGGCAGGGCCCGCCGAGCGCGGCTGCGGCCGGCCCCGCTCCGGGGGGCGGCGGGGGGGGCTCCCGCCGAGCGGCCGTGCCGGCGGGGGGGGCGGGCTGCGCCCGGCCGGGGGGCGAGGGAGGGAGGCGCGGAGCAGCCGCCGGCTGTCGCCGAGCCGCGCTTACCGCGGGGCAAGGTGCCGGGGCCTGCCAGGTCCTCGCATGTATTTTTCACGATTCGGCTGAAAATGGAGAGCCGGGACAGGCGACCGTCACAGGGCAAAAGTCGGCAGCGCAGGTCTGGCCCGGTTTACCTGCCGGGATTTCTGTTAGCGCTTCTCTCCAGAAGTTTCGTCCTTCAGCAGGAGTAGTCCCCTGCGCCGCGGGCCAGCCCGCACGGAAGGTGAAAGGTCTGCATCCGCAGCCCCCGAATGTACTTCAAAAAACAACAAAAAAGAAAAAGCTGTTCAAGAGGTAACTGTGGCTCATGCCCGACAGCGAGAAAGCCCAGCTCAAAAAAAAAAAAGGCATCCTTGCTGCCTGCAAGTGAACGCTGGCTCGTGTAACTGGCTGCTAAAACTGGCCACAGAACTTCTTCGAAGCAAATATATTTTTCCGTTCCAAAAACTTATCCTGAGAAGGATTTGTTTGAGCGTTTTATCTCAGCTGTCAAAGGCATATTAAGAGAATAAAAGATTGTATTCTCCAGTACCCCCTTCTTAATACAGTTTTTCATCCTGTACATGTAACAATATTGAGAGTTAAAAAAATGAACTGTCACAAAAGGAAAATGGATTTCATCTTTGTCTGTCTGTTTTCAGAGGGATTAAAACATTCCTATTATTTTGGAGGCTGACATGATTTTCACTTGAAATTTGCATGGGTGTCTTTAGGATGTCTCCTATTTATTTTGTTTTTAACTGTGCTAATTAACACTTTTTCACAGCTTTATAACAGATATCTGTAGCCTATGACAATCCCATTTTTAAAGAAACCTTAGTTTATACGAGTAGTGTATATTATTAACTGTCACGTATTTTTTACAAAATCACAGTGCATTCTTTGCAGATTAATTTAGAAAGCATTTCCTTTAGACAAGACAACATTTCTTGCTTAGGTGAATTTTTAAAGTGGAGAATTAATTTAACCATCTTTTAACTGCAGTTACTTAAAGCTTTTTTTTGACCAAAAGTAATTATGAGGAGGTGAGTCTTTCTTAAAATTATCAGCGTAAAGGATGCCTTTGAAGAAAGTTACACAATGACCTGTCTTTTCATTTTCAGTGTTCTATGGCTCTAAGAATCTCGAGTGTACTTAGTGCTAGCTGGTTTTGTGTCTTGCTATTATGATAAAGTGAAATCCTGACACTTATTCTTTGGTGTAACGGAGAAGAAATGGATGGCAAAAACTTGCATTTTTTACTTACCGTACCCAGATTAAATTGCCTGCCCCTTAATAAAATTACATCTTGTATAGTTACGTTGCCTTGATGGAATTTGGGATCGTACTATCCTGCAGTTCATTGCCAGGTCTGCGTATTGCATTACTGTCCGATAATCAAAGCCAATTAAGATATTTTTTAAAGCGCGAGAGAATTATTTTCCCTCAAGTTCTGCAAATTCTCAAAGTGGCCCTGGAGAAATACAAATGCACAAAGCGACAGGCGAAGCCGGGCCTGTGTTCAGCACTCCATCATTCCTTGTCACAGGTGCAGCCACTATGCATTATCCTGCCGTGATTGATAGAGTGGGTTTGTGCGGACTGGGGGAGCTGGGCACGGCTCAGATGGGGCCCTGTCGTTCTGGCTCCATTTCATACTACCTGTAGGGAAAAGGAAAACTTTGCTGGGATTGGCGGTTCGGCGCTGGTCAGAAATTTTACTTCTTTGCCCATAATTTAAAGGTCGTATTCCCTAAAAGTTAAATGTAGCTTCTAGCTTTACGTGGTAATGATCCAAGAACGGGGAGCAAAGGAAAGGACAGACCCCGCTTACGTTAATCATATCACAATAATAAAATGGCTTTCAGGTTATCAAGTTTGTTTCTTTGTTTTAATTGAGAACTTCTTCGGTGGACAGTGTACTCGAAGACTTTGCCTTATCTTTCAACTCATTTATTCATCAGAAGGAGCTGACAGAAGGCCCACACTTCCAGTGCAGCGCTGCCCTTTTAAGATTAATTTGGTGTCAGTGTTACTGGTCAGAAACATAGAATAAAATATATATAAAGTAGATTGTTATATGTAAAACCAAAACATAATAAAATTCTATTCCCAGTATATAACAGGTGACCAGAAAGTCTGCCTAAAGGAGCTATTATTGCTGTAGGATATAATGTAATAATTTATGCAGTTGGAATCTTTGACACATTTTTGTTCAGCTGGGGAGAAGAGTTTAGGTTTCTTTGCCTATGATCATTCAAGATCTTGACTAATTGATGTAAGATCAAAGATGACAACAATCTCACCAGCGTCATGTAAAACTATAATATCCTCCAGTTCCTTCATTTCTTCCTGAAATGGCCAAAGGCAAAATAATTTGCATAAAAGGTCTCCAGTTTTAAAATGTAAAATTTCTTTCATTGGGACTTTTACGTGATCCCCAAAGATTTCTACAGATGTTTACAAACTTAATCAAAATGAGCACATAAATATTATTGCAAGTGATTCTGGGGGAAAACAGAGCTTTGTTTTGGTTTAAAGTATTAACAAATTCCAATAATATGGAATGACATTTAAAAAATGTGATCTTTGAGTTCACATCTATATTTATAGTAATTATTTGCTGGAAGGAGCCACTCTCAGATACTAATTGATGAATCCTAATTTATCATCCTGTAAACTCTCCCCCACCCCCATTTCATTTCTGTGGGCAAAACTGCCTTGAACTAGGAAAGCAAGGATGCTGAGTATTTTACGTCAATAAAAGAAATTGTGAAAATTGCTTTCTACTACAAATTGCTTTAAATCTTGGTATATTTTTCTGTGTGTTGGTTTGGGGTTTTTTTTATACTGATAACAAACAAGCCGGTTAAATGAATCAGCACTCATTTCAGACTATCCTGTGCTACAGTTTGTGCATTTAAATGATTTGCATGGAGTTTTAGAGACTGTGCCACACCAGGAACTACGTACACACTTTCACGCCCTTGTAATTTTGGGAAGATCGCTTTTCTTTCATGAGTATTTTAGGTAACAAAGGAGTATTTTTTACATTATATCTGAGGTCTTTTCAATGGGGGGAAAAACTATCTACCTACTTGTCCGTGTATTAGTGTGTACATTTGCCTACAGACACTGATTTATGTATAACATGTGCTGGTAAAAATGAGTTTCACTATTTATTTTTTTTAAATATGAAGTCAAGATAGCAAGAGCATTCAAAACTTCATTTCTTTCCCTGCCCCTCGCCTGTCTTGCAGCATTTTGGAACATGTTCCCCTTCTTAAGCATTTACTTCAGATGGGATACTTAACTGTGGTTTAAACCCTGCCTTTGCAAGTGTGTTATACCTAAACATGTAAAAAAAGTGAAGCAGCTACTTAAAAAATGCTTACCACTGTAGGATAATTAACATCACCCTGGAGTAGTACATCATAGCTAATTCAGTGAGCCCTGCTTTACAGCTGCCACCAAGCAACAAGCAGTAGTTATAAAATGCTCACGTATCAGGATATTCCTTTAACACCTCATTTATTATTGTAACATGAAAAATGTCCGCTTCCATTTATTATGATATCACTGCATTAAGGGTCTTAGTCACAAAGAAATGATTTGTATACGCATACATATAAAGGTACAGTTTTCTTGTAAAACAGAGAGAATTTGTCTAATGAATTATCTCTGATGCAAATGAAATGGATGTTTATTGAAATAAGGATGGCTAAAGTTGAAGAAATAGAGTTGTATGCATAGGTAAAAGATAACTTTGTTTAAAGTAATAGCTAGGGGTTAGTTTGTGGTTTTTCTCTGTGTTTAATGCTTATTTGCTGTGAAAAAACACAGGCAAAAAGCAGATATAAACAGAGATGAGAAACACAGACAGGCACACACACGAGTGTGGGTTGACAGTCCATTGCCTTTATAAACATATGATAGACCCAGAGGCAAATCCAAAGCTGCCAACACAAGTACTAAATGAGTCTGCCAAAGAGCCAGATGCTGCAGCTGGAAAAGCATTTTCATTGTCTTAGCAGCTGCATACTGCGATTGCTATCCCGAAAGGAGGGGAAGGAATTGCAAGTATGGTTATCAATTAAATGGTACCCGGTTACGCTTCTGTGTGTGTATGCTTGTGGGTGCATATGTGTGTAATTATGACAGCAACTATGTTTACTAGTGAGAGAAATATATTCTTTTTTATTTTCTAGTGACTTTTTAAAGGCCAGTAATAGAATTGGGGGGTGTCATATTTCAAAAATGCTTAAGATGGCTAGTTCTGATTTTCTGTTTGTTACAGTTGTTGGCTGAGAGAGGAATGACCAATACTCACTTGAGTGTTTTTTGGGATCTACACAAAGATACAGCCTCCCCTCCCACATCCCCTACCCCCTATGCTGTGCATATGGGCTTTTGATTTGGGAAAATGAATCGGACTAGTCCAACTGTCTTCAAAGCGCAGCTGAATCACTACCGGGCTCAGAAAGGGTGTTATATTCAGAGCCCCAGAAAGCTCAGACAGTAATGCTGTAACCTTCACTCATGCAGTGCACTTCATGAGAGCAGGGATGACTGGGAGAGCCTGCATGGCAGAGAGAGCACGTGGCTTCACAGGGATGCAGGACCCAGCTTACCGACTGCTTGAGTTAAATAACAAAAGGAAGCCGAGCACATCTGTCTCTGTAACATAGTCTTTTTACTTAGAACAAGAAAGGGAGAAAGATGAGCAGAAACAGGGATGACCATCCCTGCTCTCCTGATGAGGCAGCCTGTGGTCTGCACTACCATGGTGCTCAGTCTAGCTCATGTAATGGCTGTGCAGCCACTCCTAGCAGGAGGTGATATATATTTGAATTTACAGTGACTTGCAAAGACAGATGTGTGTAATTTATAGAACTGGTCCGCACACAATTAGGAAACATGGTAGCTGACGTGGTGTTCCGATTCTTTTTCTAAGAAGCTGCACAGATTTGTGCTCTGAACTAATGAAGAGGCCTTTATATAAAATTAGAGATTGGGAAAGTGTGTGCTAAAGCCTCCTTTGCTAGATAATTACTTTTTTATCATTATAATGACCTGTCGTACTAATAAAGTTTTTTTTTTCCAAAAAAGTTCATCAACCCTGTAAGGGAAGGGACTAGAAAAGAAAATCAATTGAAATCATTATTTCACAGGCTAGATATATTTTTAAATCTTTCCCTTTAAGTGGTTGTATATCATTACATACTATTTGTATTACAAAAGTGGCAAATTATTAAAAATCCCAACCAATGAACTAAGTGTAGATCTTGGCTGGCAGACAGTGCCTACATGTATGTATATCCATATGTAACTGCTTTTAGAGGGAGGAGAATTGTGCCTGTATTTATGATATTAAAATATTGAATCTGAAATAATGTTGCATACATTAGGTTTCAAATTTGTCTTGAGGAAAAGAGAGGAAGGGAACTGTCTGCAAAAGAATAGTTGCTCATTTTCCTGCTCTCAGTTTTTACTGGGAAATTGTAATGTTCAATATACAGCATAAGGAGGAGTAAAAGTTTTCTCTTTAAAATAATGGTGTACAGAGAATGTGAGTTCCACCATATTTAGAGACAGCAATTTTCTGTCTAATGGAATATCATGAACAGTTAAGAGATTTTCAGTGAGGAAATACTGGTTTCATACTTTTGCAAGACAATCCTTTTTTTGCTCCCCCCCCCTTTTTTTTACTTCTAGATTTAGTGGCTGCTTCATTTTGTTGCTCCTGAGTCAGCCGTGGATCAGAACAGCGGACGCAAAGAAGTGACAGAATTGCAGATGGAGCTGGAATAAAATGGAAAGAAAAAGAGAAGGCAGTGTCCTACAGAGGAAGTTGCAAGGTAGATAAAGAACTTTTGTTCGCTGTTTGGTGGAATAGTTGTGTCTCCCAGTAGGCTGAGCAGGCTGGCTGATACATCCAGAGGGGACGGGTGTCAGGCTGGTGCAGGTGTCAGTGGCTGCCAGTGAGTGATTGCACCATCAGCCTCCTACCGTGATCCATCATGCGGGCCCAGCCGGTGAAGAATCACAGCCTCAGCAAGGTGCTGAGCCCAGCAACATATCATTAAACAAGGTTACCACCGGCAGATTTGTTCCCATGATCAATCTGGTCAATAACCGTTCCACCTCACTGTACATTTTCCCCCCTTAAAACATAAACAAGTATTATGAAAGAGGTGGCAAAACAATCTAAAGCTTTAAGAAGACTTCATTTCTCCATTGGCAAGCTGCAGGTTTCTTGTAAATCCCTTATAAACCATGAAAAATAACCCTTCCTACAAAAATTTATCCTCAGACTAATCCTTTGAGCTAATTCATATTTTATGACTTGAAGTTGTTTATTTCTGACTCATTCTTGGATGGATTTTTTTCTTTTTAATTTTCAACCCCCAACATGTATTTCTAATATGTATTAGGATGTGGTGTGCTGTGTAATACCTATGGCAGTTTAGAGTCATCCATAAGCAATCTCCCAGAAGACAGAAATAAAAGACTTCTGCTTTGTTTTAATTCTAGTCTCCTGTATTAACCCTCTGGCAGATCTGAACAGACATTCTCCCACTCTGGCTCACCCAGCATCATTGCGCTGTGCGCAGACACCCCCACTTATGAAGATCCCAGTGTTTGTATTCATCTGAATGCAGAAACCTCCTCTGTATGCTCGCAGGGCTGTTTGCCTTTTCTGCTACAATGGTGGGCTGCAAACTCCTGGGCAGTAACTGGGAGATCCTGGAGTCCCCCAGCAGATAGCAGCTCACCAAGAGGGTTATTAATACAGTCTTTGTGCTGCACTCAAATGGTTGTGATATGAGAGGTGAGGGCCAAATCAGAGAGTTTTATTAACTCATAGGCAGCAACGAATAAGCTGAATTTCTCCACAGCAGGATACTGAGCTTTGGGAAGCAAGTAAAGGAGTCTACAGGGGAAAACAGAGCTGCCGCTCTTCCATCGTCTCTTTTACTAACACAGAAAAATCTTGCGCTGATCAGAAACACAAATACAGACATGTGAAGGGGTTGAGAAAGGAGTATATGTCTACAGTAGATAGCAGAGTAGACTGTGAACTGGTGTCCTGTCTCTTTGGTAGCCATGGTGGTGACGGCATAACAGGTAATCCTCTTACTAACTGTGCAGCTTGCAAGAGCTGTGTAGGGGCCTGTTTAAGAACAGGATGTTAAGTTAGTGTGATAGCAGGTAGATCACAGATACCGCTAGTAAGGCTTGCTGTGCTCAGAAGGAAATGTAAACCAAGTACCTGTCCCGCGCAAATACAGAAAGTAATATTTGTCATGCTAATATTTAGCAGGGTCAGAGTTAGACTGTTTGTGTAAGGATAATTTTTCCTTTCAGATGTTGCCAGGTGGATAGAAAAGGTCAGGTGAAATGCTACCTGCAGAAAAAAGTTGCAACTTTCTGCAGAAGAAATAAAAAAAATCTCATAGTTTCAACCTCAATGTGATATTTAAAGCAGTTTAGTTAAGTGAGTACACAAGGCTGGGTGAACACTTACTTGTGTTGACTGTCCTGTTTTCTTTATACCATCTTCCAATCTAAAGGAAAAAGAAGCCAAAACAAATTTCTGAAATGAACAGTAATTCTGAGATGGTTGTTTCCATTGGTTTGTCTAAATCAGTTTTAGAGTTTTCCCATGTAGACAGGCTGACCATGCCTGTGAATGAATGGCTGTTGCTAAACCTGTCTGACCTTCCCATCAATAAGGGGGAGACTGAGGGCTCAGGGGAAATGCGACACATGGTGCTCTCCTCTCCTTTGTACTTCAGGTCAAAAATTGCCTTGGGTACAATGTCAGCTCCTGCATCCAGAACCGTAGTCCCCGCAGCCTCCAAGCAGTTAATGCTCCATTGCTGCTTCAGTCCTAGGGACTCCTCGGCATTACGGGTACCTCAGTTACAAAACTGGCGGTCTCCCTGGTCCCTAAAATTTATGCTCCTTTACGGGACCCCAGACATCTCAGTCTTGATATAATTGTAGCTCAGGGCCTGCGTCATATCAGTATGCTTGTAACAACAAAATCTTGCTATGGGCAAAAAGGGTATGTAAAGCCAAGAATTTATTGTTAGCATAATTGAAATTTTAGCAGTGTGATCAAAATATTCTTATTAGTATATTAGTCCAGATCAATTCCCACAGAAGAAGGAAGAGAGAAAGAAAGGAAAGAAAGACAAAGAAAGAAAGATGGAAAAAGGAAGGAAAGCAGGAAAAGGAAGGAAGGAAGGAAGGAAGGGAAGGCAGGAATACTACTATACAGAAAAAATTCTCAATAATAATAATAATAATAATAAAGTTAAATTGCATTTCACGTTTCCTGGTATCTACCCATTTTCCTGGTGCTATGCTCACCCTTCCACTGCTCCTTTGGGTCCTAAGGTTGATGGCTTCAGCCTGGTGTGTGTGTGGGGGGTGCAGTGAGTCACCAGCATCATGAGTCCTTCCTGGGGAGGACCAGGGTGTTATGTTGATAGTTTCTTCTTCCTCACTCGAGGATCCACTTGGGGTCATGTTTAGATGTTTGCTATCATGCTTTTACAGCTTGAGATGAAATCTCCGTTACATATGGCTTTACTATTTATGGTGCCTTTTCTGTATGTTAGATACTATTTCTTTCTCTTTGTTACCCCTGAAACATGTTCAGTACTGCTCTAGGTCAATATTTCTGTCACTGACAGTTGGTGGCAGAACAGTTGTTCATAGCCTCAGGGTCTCCAGTGCCAAACTTGTGCCCCATCTCTTATCATCCCACGCCTTCACCGTCTGCACAACATCTTGTGCCCTCCACTCCCTAAGGCCTCTCTCCTGGCACACCAGACCCGTGTTTCTCTACACCACTTCATTGTGTTAGAGTCCTAAGTATCTCATCCTGCACAGAAGAATTACTTGTTAGTATTAACTACATAAAAACTATGGTTGTACTATCCAAAGATAAGCCATAGTCAGTTGGTCATTGGAAAGTCACTGTTACGGCTAAATCAAGAAGAAACAAAGACCCAGACAGGTCAAAAAAAAATTCAGACAAAGTAAGTCTAAGAAGCCTCAGCCCTGAGGCCTTGCAGAGTTGGTACAAAGCCCATGGCTGGTACTAACAACAGCAACACTGTATTACAAGGCTAGAGGGCTCTAATCTTCTGCTAAGATGCAGGAAGCAGGCATTTTCTTGCTGCCTTGCAGGACCTGATAGGGTATATCTAAACTCTGAAGATACTAGTCATTGGTTGGTTGGGCAGAGCCCTAGGCAAAAGGCAACAGAAGCCATGGAATAAGATCGTGGCCTTGGAAAGTCAGTGGAGATCAGCACAGATTGCAGAGAGATCAGGATTTTGAGCCTGGCTCCCCCTAAGGATGTAATGGTATTTAGGCTTTATCTTGGATGTTAATTAATTTATTAATTCCTACCCAAAATCTTAAGTAAATCGCCAGTCATACTGTAATAATTTTAGATAATTTAAAACATGGGTATGTCTCCAAATCTAGGCTGGCAAAATGATTATGAGATACTAGCTGTTTTCTAGGCTAGCTCTTAGCTGGATATCCCATTACAGTGTCCATGAATCTTCTGTGTTTCTGGTCAAGCAGAACCAGAATTAGAGCTTCTCCCGTGTCTTCTGATGCTTTCTTTGGTCCTGAAGTTCATGAAAGTGACAAGCAGTTTGGGAACATTACCTGAATGTTTATGTTAGTTTGATTTTGAAGAGATTTGGGACGTTTCTTTTTGGAGTTCACTTCCATAACATCAAAAGACATTTTGCAGTGTTCAATGTTTTAAAATAATATATTTCTTTAGGTTACAGTTTAAAAGTGGATCATTCACTGCCTGCACTTATGCATTTGAGAGGAGCTTTTATATTATCATATTATGGAAATAAATTCAAAGTCATAGAGAAGTAACCAGTTGTGGGGTTTTTTTCCCATGTTTGTTTGTTTGCTTGTTTGTTTGCTTGCTTATTTGTTTAACCTACAGTGAATTCAGCTGTGGTAATCATTGCTGGTAAAGCCTGTATCAAGACCTCATCCACACGATCTGCCAATAGTGGACTTCTAGCCTGTATTGATATATGCACTAGAGAATTGATTGCCTGCCTGGGTAGATAAGAACATGTATTGTTCTTCAGTGGGTGTAGTGCATTACTCTTTCCTGGCTAATGTGATCTCAGAATCCTTCTCAATAACACAATTCCACCAATCAAACCAGATGACAAAATATAAATTTTATGGAGTTGTAGTCCTCAATTCATAATCCTTTGTAAAAGACAAATACGGATGAGTGAAGTCTCCCATAATGAAAAAACCATAAAATTTCACAGTCAGCCAAGGTTCTCTTTTTGATGCATTTCTTATGTTCATTCTTTTAGTTTTTCTACAGATTTAATTTCCTTTTTCTGACAGTAATCCTGTGATTGTAGATCTAATTTTTCTGTTAGTTAGTAAAGAGTAAGTCCCAGAACTACTGAAGCTATTTAATATAGTTAACACCTGGATGAGTTATGGCCTCAATGCTGCATTCGTTGTAGCTTCCTAATAGTCATGGGTGGTTCTTATGGTACAGGAATATCAAAGACTGAAAGGAAGCCTAGTAATAAGTAGTCAATTATTCTGTAAAAGGATTTAAAGAATAATTGTGTTTACCCCCATATTGTTACTAGCATTTTTTCTTTGTTACTAATTAGAAGCTGAAGGCCGTAATAAACTTTTATTAATAAATACGTTTTTCTCATCATAGTTGTATGTACATTGCTCCACTATGAGGTTATTTCTAACTCTGCTTTCATGAGATGTGTGTCTGTCTATTTGTAATCAGATCCCAAAATGTCAATACACCTTTAAACCCACAAAAAATAGGGAACTTCTTTATTCCATCTACTAGAACATTATTCAAGGTCAACATAAAAATTTGTTTTCATATACTCAACACAGTATTACTGCAATCCTGAACTCCCTATTGTAAACCTTAGTAGCATGCAGCCCACAAATCAGAAATTCTGTAAAAATAGCCCAACTACATCTTAGATAAAATTTATTCTCTGTGGAAATTTTGTATGAAAATCAATCAATGAATTTTTCAGATTCCATTGGCATCTACTACTCACTGTAAATTTAACCCTCACAGAATATAATACACTCTGCATAGTATCTCCTTATATGTACAATTGTTTGCTCGAAACCTTAGTAATAGAGAATAATAATATGTAATAACAGGAGGAAGTGAAGAAAATTGTTACAAATAATGAACAACTGGAACCCAGATTTAACATTTACAGTGAATTTCTATGTTTCTTTTTACTATACTTTCACACACACAAAAAAAGAAAAATAAATCTCATTGTTTGCAAGTGACCATATTATACCAGCGTTTTTATTTTTTTAAGCTAAATCCTCACTGAAGTCAGTGGGGAGTTCTGCCGAAAACTGAATGGAGCAATATAGTCCGTGGAATGGGCTGGTTGAGGAGGAATATTGCTGTTTATACCGGCCATTTCACAGCACTTGTCATTACCTTTCAATGGCAATAAGGTTACGAAGAAGCAGGGCTGTGAAAGATGTCCTTCCCAAAGGTGGTACATGGCTCCACGCCAGACTTCATAGGCAACTGCATCCAGTTTGGAAATTGTTTCTCAGCCAAAGCAAGCCGTGGTCTCAGGTTTTTAAAAGACGTAAAATCTACAGATGTCGTCCATCAATGACATCGAGAATTGTACCTACATGACCCAAAGTCACTCCAAATGGACTAATTGCATTCATAAAAATGTAGTGGTCAGTCAGCTGCATATTGTCAATCAGCCCTCATTGAGATGACTTTTCCTGTTTTTCCGAGATTTTTTTTCTAAATCAAGACAATGTGTGTTAGTAACTCTGAACAGTTATCCTTTTTTTTCCTCGCCCGCCTCCCCCTACTTCCAAAATGCCTTATATTTGTTAGGGTCTTTGCAAAATGTTTGCTCTGAGGCACATTCCCTCTCCATTGATTCTCTCACTGCTGTCAAATCCAGGTTTAATTAATAATTTTCTAAAATATCTTAACTTGCATGAAACCTGCGTAGTGCCACAATGTCCTTTAGTCATTACAGAAAATTAGCTGAAATTTGAAAGTCATGGTGTCTCTTCAGTGTTAAGTTATTTTGGGGAAAAGTATTAACCATGGCCGGCTTCAACACCCAAGACACACGAATCATGAAGTTTCCATAACAGTGAGACTGAAGAAGAAAAATAATGAACCAATATTGAAACAAAATCTTTAGAGCACAAGAAGATGAAAGTAAGAGAATAGTTTCACCAGTTGAAATATATTCTGCTTACATAAAATAAATCCAAATCCATACCTGCCCCTGGATAAACCTTGTATTCCAGTTTTATAAAATGCTTTTCTATTGCCTTTTCCTGTTTGGGGAAAAGAAATAGTCTAGAGTGAACAAAATGTGCTGGTATGCCATAATAACACTTCAAGCAGATATACCAGAATTTCCCATGGAGGGCATTTGCAATGCAATAGCGGTATTCAAAATTCTATGCCAGTACCTCTGAATTCCCATTTCAACCACAGCTCATACTTACATGGAATATGGACTGATCATGAAAAAACAGTAAAACTGACTGTATACAAAGTTCTCTGTAGGGGTGAATAACCTAAACAGAAAGAGAATGCTACATATTTCATTTCTAGTAATACATGATGTTAGGAGAACACAATTTATTTTAAGAGTTTAACATGTTTTAAATGAAATTTAAAAGGTCTGTAAAAGCAGACGGATAACATTTGCAGATTCATTAATAAGCCAGATACAGTGCAACTCACTAATCAGGAGTCAAATTCTGAAGCAACTTTCCAGACCTGGTACCTATCTGTTCTGTACTTTGTGCTGTGTTACCATCACATCATAGCACGTCATGGTTCTTGCTTATTTGAATGTCATTAATGTAAGTGGGCATTACATTTCTGGCCTTGCAATCAAATTAAAACTTGATGCCTCATGACTGAAAGAAATACAGGGTCTCCCAATGATATCAGGGCAAACATTTTCACACAAATAGCTGTTTATTACTTCCTCAATGTTTTGCTAAAGTCAGTTATGTCCAAGGTGGGTGAAAGATTATCCTTACAGATGCCAGCTGCCATGACATGAAGTGGCTCCCGGTAGACTGATGTCAGAATGAGAGGAGTCCTGCGCTGTTTGTGAGAAGGGGAGATGTGGGGTAGAGAAGAGCCCAGGTGGCAAAACCAGACCACCAGAGCTGGGGAGCAGGGAGCAACTACAGGAGACACGTATGCAAGAAAGGAAGAATACACAGCTCTGATGTGCCATGGCTGTGTTTTGAACACAACACCTACAGATGAGAACTCAGCATGGGGGGGTTAAGCAAAAGCATGACACTTTTGTACAAGAAAGCAAGCTGGTGAGTTCACAGCTGATCATAATCAGGGGGTACAACACACCAGTTAAGACAAAAGAAAGGAATATTCCCCAGTTAATCTTTACATTAAAGAAATCTCTACCTCAACAGGAGAACAGGACCCAAATATGTTAAGGATATGTTCTTATCCTAGTCTACTAATTGCAGAGAGACCACCAAAACTTATGTAGCATTGTGAAAAAAAAAAAAAGTTTTTTTTTTTTAGAAGCTGAAGAAGCAATGTGTTAGGTTATGTGATAAAAACTCTGTGCACGCACAAAAGAGCATAGAGGGACAATGAATGGCAGGGGGACCCCAAATAATCCCCTGCCGGGCTACTCCCAGGCCCGTCACAGGAGAGCCATCAGCCCATCAAAGACCCATTTTTGCAAGCCCAGAGGAGCAGAGGGGCACAACGGCAGGCAGGAACCAGGCTGGAATCTGGTTCATCTGTGGAGGTTATTGGAAGTCTTGGTTCAAACTTGGAAACAGGAACATTAAGAGCAGAGAGAAAATGTCTGACAGTCAAAAGCAAAATGGAGGAAATAAGTTGCTCTTAACATTGAGCAGGGAGGGGCTAGGAGCCATGAGTCACAGATAAACCCAGAAAATTTTGGTGAGGTCACTGATTAGTTGTATCCAGTTGATCTGGATTCGCAAAAGAAAGACCCTGCTGAACATGAAAGACAGCTATGCTTGAGCATGTAGATATCATGCCAAGTATATTCTTAGAGCGCAATAATTCGTTGTGGGGAAAAACAATGTTTCTGTGCAGGAAAACTCGTAGCAAGACAAAGTTATAGGAAATGACATTAAAATGTAAATGAACAGATATATCTTATAGATGTCAAGTGAGTTCAGGATTTCGGTAAGGAAACAGGAATAATACAGGGTTGATGACCGGGATTCTGACAGTATTTACTGACTGAAGGCAGAAAATGGTAGTTTTGAGGAATGCATTTTGACTGACTTTTGTCATCGAAGCTTCTCAGAAGTGAAGGACAAGCCTAAAGAAGCAAAAAATGCAGAGGTTCTGACTTACAAAGTTATTGGTTACTACCAGCCTTCCTTATTAAGATACCCATCCGCATGGCTTTCTGTGCATGTTTTGCCTACACAATATTCAAATATTCTTGTGTCTCAGAACAGAAAGAGCCATAAGCCTATCAGCTCAGTGCCCAGCAACAAGACCTTCCCTGGCTAAACAATGTAATACCAGCTTGGGGTTATCGGAGTGTGTAGGTATAGCCAGGTGGCTTATCAGAGACCTTGAACTTGGTACATGGTTAGAAAGACTGCTTGATGCTTTTATCACAGATGTTTCTTTGCCTGGACTGTTCTTCCTGACTTGGCCTAAATTCTTATCAGCAAATTATTGTACATACTGATTAAAGTCAAGCAGCCTATTAATGGGAACTCGATTACCATCTATCTTTTCAAATACTTATACAAAAAATATAATTTAAAAAAATGAGAAATATAAAAACAAATTGTATATTTGTTATTGGAATTTTATTATGCAGGACTTCTTCACTTCCTCAGTGCAGGGAACAGAGCAAAAGGGAAGTAACAGAGAAGCAGGGAAGAGAGATAATGTGTTGGAGGTAGGAAAAATGTCCATCTATTCATGGTGAATTTAAGCAGTATTTTGAAAAGTATGAAAAGAAATTAGAGGTCCTTTCAAGTGACCTGGAGACATTGTCCTTAGTGCTGCTTAAGGACAGTTATCTGTATACAAGAATAGACTACCATAGTGCTGTCCTTACTGCAAAAGATACTCCTTTCATCATTCCTATGTCCTAGGATGTTGGAAAGATTTTTTTTTTTTCTCTTCCTCTTCTTTTTCTTCTCGCATTTTCACTTCTTCTTTTGTCTTGTCTTCATATTTTGCTCTTTGAAATTTTACCTATGTATATACCTACACATACTTCATACAAAATTATCTGTGAATCTATATGATATAAAATACATGAGTTGTGTGTGAATGTACAAATATAGATGTATATCTACTGATCATATATATCACAAAACATTCCCAAATTAATATATCATATGTAACATCATATCATATATGAATGAACAGGTGAAATTTTTCTAATTAATCTTTTCTAATACAACATTCTGCAAGGTGGGATTTTGCATTTTGCAGAACCATCACTGCCTGAAATAGAGCAATGGAGACAAGGATGCAAATTAATACATTGGTGGGTCATAAGACATATTCATCATCTACACTGGATGAAAAATATAGCTAATATTCATAATATTCAGGAAATTCTGTAACCTAGTTACCCTTTTCTCATTTTTCTAATTCACCTGTGAAACTCAAAGATGCAGGATATGTAGGAAAAAATAGCTGACTAATATTGAAGGATGAGTTTAATCACTTTTGAAGAATGATAAAATTAGAAGTCGATGTGGCCAGAATTTATGAGGACTTTGCACCTTCATATTTAAGACATAAACTGATCAGCAGACAAGGTCAGAAAAGCAAATCTAGGTCCATTTGTAAGTATCTGCCAATTTGGCAGGTATCCTACCTCTCAAACATTAATTTCTGGCAATTCTTAGAATAAATTTTCAAGAAAGAGTATGTCATTTGCCTGTTTCAGTATGGAAACTTTTATGATAGAAAAGTTTTGGAATTTTTATATATTTATTGAAAACCTCTGTATTATTTAAAATTCTTTGAATGACAAAATAGAAACAAACAGGGAAGGAAATGTGATACTGCTGATTTAAAACCTGTCTGAACCCAACATAACATCCCCCAAACCCAAACGTTCCCAAGGTTATCATGTCTCTCTTCTCCTGGATGTGCTCTCAGAAAAGCCTCTCTGCAGACTCATGGGCACACCGCGCTAAGGGCAGAAATAACTGCAATGGGTGGTGGTAAAGATGTCTCAGTACATGTTTAGATGAGTTTCATATGGACTTTTGCTCGCAGGTACAAATCATGTTTGCTGACCATTCAACCGTGCTTTGTTATATCCCTAATACTGTAAGTCACAGAGGAGCTCTCCCCATGCTTTTCCTTGTTAGTTTTTCAGGAGGCAAAATCCAGGCAGCTGGTTCCTGTCCTGTGATCACACTGTTGGCTGTGGTTTTTCTCTTGTGTATCTATATGCTGTGCCAGCCAAAATTTACCTACTACTGCTTTCACACAGACCTCATAATCACTTCAACAGCATATGCCAAATTTTATTGCATACCTTTTTCACAAAGCAATTTCTCTCCTCTTTCATCCAGTTCATATCTACCTGCCTACCATTGAACTTCAGAAACCAGCTTGGTTAGTCCTGGGGAGGGAAATGCAAAGTTCACTCACAAACATCAAATAAATGTTTTGAAGTTACTGAAAAGAGGCAAGCATATAGGCATATTTTTGATCGCATTTGGAGAACTTGAGTTTAAACACTGATCATTAGATCGTCAGTACTTTGAACAACAGAAGTAAAGATCAGCTCTTTAATAAGCTCTCTAATTCAATTCAATGGCTGCTTTTTACCAAATATAAATTTAGGATTCACCAGGTGTGACTGAGTGTTGCTATTAATTGAAGATTTCTTTTTCCTACTCTTACAGGAAATGCATTCTTCATGTTTTACAATTATATCAGCTGCTAAGTCTTTTGCAGTTGACATGCAATGACTCTTGGCTATTTATACAGTGATCCTTTTTTAAAAGCAATGTTTCACCTGGGATTTCATCTCTCTGAATCATAGACTTTCAAAACCAAGTTTTCACTGTTTATAGTTGAAAATATATATATAATTTTTCTAGTATCTTTAAAATTAGTTTTCTGTCATTTTTCTCTGTTTTTTTTCTGCATTTGATACCTCCAGTTATGTAAGCAACTTGTTTTGTTTGATACTAATCATCTTAATGCTCATAACATGCAATAAGGAATAATTACTAAAAACTGAAGATGGTCCAAAATTAGAACTTCCAGATCCAAAATCAAACCTGTCTCCAAAACATTGAGGCATTCACCTTTGAGGAGTCATAAAGTTCAACTTGCAGATTAAGAACACCTGGTAGTAAATTTGCATTGGCGACCTGTGGATAGAGACCAGGATCTGAAGATCTGTAGTTTGGTTGCATGTTCAAGGTAGGTAGATGACATACTTCTCCAGAGCAGACATCCATGCTCTGTCAGAAGCAAAAGGCTTCTCAGTGCTATGAGAGACTGAATTGTTATCTCAAGCGGTTTGTCTCAAAGATTGTTAGGTGTGAGAGACTGGACTGTCATCTCAAGCCATTCATCTCAAGGTTTGACTGAATTGTGAACTGTTTATCTCGAGCCTTTTGTCTCCGAGATGGCCTGTGTAAGCAGGATATTCCTCCGTCCATAAGGACAATTACTAGGCCACTGAGGCATCCAGGAGAGGAAACAGGCTGAAGCCAACAAGCATGCAAGAATATGGAGGCTACCATTCTCACGGAAACTGTAGTCTTTGAGATAAGATACTGGCTTCTGGTGTTGATCACGTGAAGGTCGTGTGATAGACGAAACCTGCAGCGCATGAACAATAGGTATGTGCATGCATCATCGAAATATGCCCTATAAAAAACCGTGGAGACAAGCCACGGTGTGCACCCACCACCAAAGAATTGAAGACTGACGACCAACGGGACGCCACTGGATCCATGGTGGTGACTATCCTTGCAACTCTATCCTGACTGCTTGCTTGATTTCTGCCTTTTCTTCCATTCTATCCTATTGCTACTATTTTCTACTTTTGATACTTTTGATAATAAAAGCTCTTTTGGGTATACGGCATTTGACCTCGTTTGTGTCTTAATCTTGCTCTTGGGATCATATTGAAACCTTCCCCGACATTGGATTGGGACAAGTGCCCAATAGCCACAGATCAAAGTGCCTGTACATGTCTTGAGGCCCCCATAGGAAGTGCAAGGGGTGAGGGGATACCTGCATGGTTGTAGTTGGGTTGACTGCTCACCTGTTTAAAGCTATGTGCATGCTTGAGAGTGGTGTGACGTAAGACATGAATTTCCCATCAAGGATTCTTTCCGGGCACATAGTTTTAGGCCCAAAGCCAGCCTGTGGATTTAAGAAAAGACCATCACCAATAGCTCCATGCATGGCAAGGTAGCCCCTCTGTCCAAAGCCCTTAGCTAGAACTGCTCTGTGATGTTCTCTGTGCAGCTGGCAAGAAGGAGCCCATACCTGCCCTCATGCCGTAGCACCAAGGAAGGTGTAAACAGATGCGGGCTCTGCTCATGGGTATAGGAACCTCCTATTCTGGAGGGCAAGAGTGCCTTTCGCCTTACATGCCCAGCAGAGAGAAGGACAGCCTGAGGTGCTCAGCCTTGCATTTCATTCAAGCAATGAAACATGTGCCACCATAACGCTGATGGGAACATAATTGCTTACATGACAGAGGATCATCGAGATATGAGACATGCTGTACTGAGGCTGCGGTGAGGTTAGAAGTGTTGACATACCAATAAAAGCTCCATATAAAAATGTTTAGTTAGTATAAAAGCCACCGATGAAAAATCTAAGGAAGGACTAGATGTCATGATGGTTAATCCTCCTCTCTAGTATCTGACCTCTGTAAGGCTGGAAGTAAAATAATTTAAATGAACTCTGCATAATTTCTTGTGGTTATCTGTCACGAAACCACCTCATGATTCAGCACACATGTCAGCCCATTTGGGGGAGGCTCTGCTGCGAGAGCAGAGGGCTGTGGTGGACCAGGACCAAGGCATAACCCGCTGGTGACCGTGTGAGAGAGGACGTTCACACCGTACCTGCCTACACTTGGTCTCTTTTCCCCACTGATGTTGTTGGTGCCAGATTCTGGGTGTTTGAGGACACAGTCATTTGCCATGCTGCAACTTTGAGGGAGAATTTTTCAATTTTTGACAAGGCCCTTAGAATCACATTGCAGAGGAAAGGGTGTATTATAATTATCAATATCAATAGTAATAAAAGTTTATTAAAGGTCATTAAAATGAAAGGGGATGGCTATAGATCCCATCATTCTGAATTGACTCCCTCCTCTTGTGTTAATTAGAAAACTCAGATAATGGTTCTATGGGGGAGTGCAGGGGAAATTTAATTACGAAAGTTTAATGGGCCACTATCTACTTCCTGCCAGATTAAAAACTGATGATTTACACTATTTTAGATACTACTCTGGGCTCGCTAACAAAATATGTTGCAGAACAAAGAGTAATGCAAGACTTCACCCAGAATATTTTGCTCATTTTTAAAACCAAGATATAATAAGGCAGACCTGAAAACCAAACAGCTGTGACAGAGCTGTTACCACTAAAACCTGAAAGGAACTACAAGCACTGTTAGTTTCTTAAGTTTGTTATTGATTATAACCAAATGAAGAACACATTTGCATAAGCAGAAATGCCTGTGCCCTCAAAATGAAAAAAAAAAAAAAAAAAAAAAAGAAATACTGCCAATCCAAATTAGCTGTAAGGTCATTTGTCAGTTATTGAGGAAAGCTAGAAAAGTCACACTGTTAATTTTTAGAAGTTCTTGGATTGGAATTTGTGTTCACAAACATGAGTCAGGCTCTTCAGTCCATGGTCTTCATCCCGTCAAATTTCATGGCAGTTTTTAATAAACAGATATTTAGTGAATTATTATGTAATATTTTTGTCTTAAAACATAAGGTTAGACTTTGAGAAATCTAAATGCTTATGGCATAAGCATGAAACAGATAAAATCAGCTTTAAGTCCTCATTTTCAGATGCCCTAGACACCCAGTTTATGGGGAGTTATGACTAGTCAGAACCTCAAAATTATTCACTTTTTGGAGAAGGTTGAAATCTGGCACCTGAAATTAGTGGCTATTTTTGAAACATTAGTTTTCATCGGCTCATTAGGAGTGATAATTCAGCAAAGTCTGCAAAGCTGCTCCAAGAATCTTTCTTCAAGTCCTCTATTCTACCTGCTGGTTCCATTTAATGCAGAAGTTTGTTACTGAATTTCTGTTTCTATTTAATGCAGTGGTCTAATATGAAATTTAATTCCTCTCCTTAACATGCTCTATTTTTAGTGAAAACACTATCATATTCAAGTGTGATTGACATATAATTTTCCACTTGCGTTTATTTTAGAATTAAATGCTTAACTTTAAAGGGTTTTTCTACCAAAAAAGTGGAGCATAAAATGTGATGCATCAAATGCTATGTTTTAAAATGATGGTAAAAAAAAGAGAGGAGAAGAAACAGAAGAAGAAACAATGCCCAAAAGCAAAAAAAATAAATCTAGTGTACTCTGTTTCCTTTTCTGGATAGGTTTTGGTGTCCAAAAGTTGAGAACTCAGCATTATAAAACCAGGGCTGGTTGTCAGTTCTAATTTAGGTAGATGTAGACAGTTTTATACAGCAGCTTTGTGGCCTGGAGCTGTCTGTCTTGCAGTCAGAGGCCCACTGTGTCAGCTGCATGTCCTTGAACATTTCAGGTAGAATGTAGCTCTGAGAATTGCCATTCTCCTGGACTTCAGGTGTGTAAACAAAGTCTCCTACCTTCACTAATTTATTACCAGGTAATGAAACAACACAAAGGGGAAAAAAGAAAAAAAAAAAGTGTTTGAACAGCACTCTTCTTCATATTCTTCAAAGACCTTAAGCCACCTGGGTGTACACAGGTTGGGAAATACTCATTTTTCTTGATCTTTTCCACAGAAACAGGGTTTGCCTACCTGCTCTGCAAATTGGATCTCTCATGGTACCTATCCATATAGTACAGCTGCCTTCAGAAAATTCTGTTTATGCAACGGATATCAGTTAAAGCTAAATACATTTGCATCAACATAGAATCCAGCTTTTACTGAGCATAATAGCCTTCTGTGTTTTGAAGGTGCATCTAAATCCGTAAATAGTGTAAAAAAAACCCGACAGGGCACTACGGATGTCTAGACTTCACTTGTCTAGACTTCAAATATGCAATGCTGAATAGATACCAAAATCGAGTGGACGTCTTCAAAAATATAATTGAGAAGAGCATGCATAGGAACATTCGCATGCCTTGCCTTTTATCTGCAGTGAATGATTCACAGCTAAGCTCTGCAAAGTATTAGTCAGTTCACATCACTCTAACCACCAAACCTCAGGAAAAAACTTACTTTTTGAGAAGTTACTTACTTTATTAAGATGGCTGTTACAGCTATAGGACTTCATTCCATTGGTAATTTATGTAAAGAGAGAGACAGAGAGAGAAAGAAAAAATATTTAAGTTGATTTCAAGCATCTTTTTTTTTTTAATTGTGATCCTTTATTTGATTAAGATAGCACCATAATTAGTCTCAATGCACTAATAAGTTGTTGGTTTTTTCCAGACACTTAATAAGGACCATTCATTCTCCAAGGGGATTGCAACCTGAAATCTTGCTGAAAGACTGGTGCTACAACAGAGGACAAAGAGAAAAGAAAAGAGGTGAATTAACTGGGAAAAATGCCAGTTACTGTCTTGATCACATGAGTGACCATATGCTAAATGACACGGTAAAATGAATGGATGCACAGTGTGTTGATTTAGTTGCTTTCTTTTCCCTTTTCTTTCTTGTTTGATCGTACATGATGTAATTGTTCCACATGGCAGAGTGTCCACTGTTTCCTTACCGTGTCCACTATTGTGAGAATAATTGGAATGTGATCCAGCCTTTGAGTGGCACTTATTTTACTAAAATGAGGGATTGAAAGCCCTACTAAAGTGATAGAGAGCTATGAATTTAAGGCTTCAGCACGCTGAAGCATTATGAGCCAGAGCCTCAACTAGAGCAATTGTCGAAGCTACTTTAACATCAGTAAACCTCTTCAAACATATGTATGCTAGCGAGGGATCTCACCCCTTTATGCCAATGGATTTGGCTACTGGCATAAATTTGGGGTTGGCTGAAAAGAGAAGCCAGTGATCTTTTCTTGGCAATTCCTGAAAAGCCAGACACTTACTTGTGCATAAATGTGGATCTGGCAACCTTTATGCTCTGAGTTGTGTCAGATCTTGGGATACGGATCTGATCCTGCAAGATGGTGAAGAGGACTCATGTACTGCCCAGCGTGTCGGGCTCTTCCTGCCAAGTCCGCACACAGATGTTACACGCACTTCCAGCTGAGAATTCAAGTGGAGAGTTCCAAGTGGAGAGCTTGGCAATCAAATGCTAAAGCGTTAAGATGCGAACTCTGTGCTCTTTTTAGCAGAAGAAATCCAGAAATCTGGACCTAGTACCAAAGATGGAAAAAAATACCAAACTGTGGATAGATGCCAGTTTTTTGGTATACTCATAAAGAAGTTTTTCTCAATATTTTCAGGTGTCTTTCTACTCTGCTATGCTTCGTCTGTAGAATACTTAACATTTTTTTTTTCATGTAAATAAACGCTAAATAGTTATCAAAATAGGATTCAAACGTTCCATTTTTCAGCTGGTTATATGACAGGTGGCAAAGAATGGATGAATGCACAGATAAATACAAATATAAGGAATGAATATGAATCTGCTCTGCATTCCCGGAGAGAAAGTAGTTAAAGAAGATGACTCTTGCATAATTCCAGATTATTTAAACTGAAAACTCTGTACGGGAACCACCACTTCTTGTTATGTGTTTATTAAGACCAAACACCGGAGGATTGCCAGCAGGGACTGCAGTATTAATCATGAAAGCCAGGGCTTCTTACAAGTCAACCACAGGAATTCTTTTTTACTGCATATTGATTTTGAACAAACAAGTTACCTAGACAATTAAACAAGTTAAACAAAAATTATATTGTTTCAGGTAATTATCCGCATGTGTGCTGACCTCATTTGGGGAAATAAAGCATTTCACATTTTATTACCCAGAGTGTCAATGAAAAAATATTCAGGTGATATCTCATTAATGGTTTCATTTTCCCAAACATTGTACAAAGTCACTGCAATACAATGCCAATTCAATCTATCCATTTGATCTTATATAACCTTCAGGGAACATTAATAAAATTCTGACTCAGATATGCCCTCTGTCAGTCTCTTTTTAGGCATACAGGTGCTTAAATGTCCTTTACATCCTTCTGAATGGGACTAACGTTTAAATTTAAGCACAAATGTCAATACTTTTCTGGACAGAGATGCTTGCTGGAATGAAGGCCTCTGCATCAGAATAAACATAGTGCTTGATAAGAGTGTACACAGAGAATTTTGATTCAGGTTTACACAACCTGTGGTATCATGACGTTAGAAAATCAAATTGCTAGAGCAATTTAGCATATTCTTGTACTGCCACCTGTGTTCTACTGTTTGCACAATTTCCTTCTTTTTAAGAGACTCAACATGCATTATAAAGTATTTCTAAAGATTTTCAAACATTTCATTCAAGAATTGAGTTTTGTCAGTGAAGGAAAGAGAAAAAGAGCTTTTACAATTCTCCAGCAATTCTCTAGCAAAGTCATTTAGGACTCCCAGAGGAAGACTGGAAAAATCTATCAGCTATTGTAGAAAGTGCATTATAGTGGAAGGAGCTTAGTGTGAAACACATGCAATCAATGATGGGATACTTGAACTTTGCTTGTACAGTTATCTCCTTAGGGAAGGTATTCTGTAGGTGTTGAACTGCTTTTTCTGAGATCAAGAAGCCACAGAAGTAAATGAAAGTGATTTTTTTTTTTTTTTAAGCCTTGACAGAGCATAGAGGAGTATAGCAGACTGTTCCTGAATGCTGTGAGTCACCAGGGCAGTTGCAATGGCTCAGTCAATGGGTGTTATCAGATCCTAGGCAGGTAAAAGTCGATGTTGGGAATTGGGAACTTTTGAAGTGTGATGTTCTTTCTTTTGCAGGTATCCCATTTTGGTTTGGCATGTTCCTTTGGCTCATTTGTGCAATGAGGAAAGTACCACTAATAATAGTTGACATTAAAAAAGTTAATTTTCCAGCTCCCATTACACAGGTCCCACAGATCCTTCTCAGTCCCGCTAGCAATGCCTGTGTCCTGCTCTGGCTGCTTCTGTGATCCATCCAACGATATGGGCAGGAAACCAGGGCTGCCTTAGCTGAGCACCCTACCAATGGACTACTGAATTATGCTGTACCTTTATTGCTTTTTCTCTGTCCTGGTGACTCTTGTAGTGTTTGCTGTATAGTGTCTCCACTTCCAGAAAAGTAGGGAGGGTTCCCCAACAGATTAGCTTAGAGAATTCTCCTGAGAGTTGAAGATACTGTTTTTAATCTGTTTGTATATGCTTTTTGGATTGGTGACATAATGTTGCCCCAAAATCCATTAAAATAAATAAAAGACCCATCATGATGTTGTAATTAGATTTTTCTTTTTTTAGTGTTTGGCAGAGGGAAGGTCAGACTTGCAGACTCCACAGTCTTCAAAACACCAACTATTTTTAAATAACTCATTAAAATGATGCTTTCACAAATTGGTCCAAGACGCATATGCTCTATTCTGAACTTGACTGGACATAGTGCACTTTGTGTCTCATCTGGATGAAATTCTTGGAGAGGTGAGAAGAACAAGCAGATTAGTGTCTTGGTTCAGAAGACATCTCAAGGAAGTCTGCTCATCCGGAGTCTCCAATATGGATGTGTGAGGGGAATTCAGATCACCAGTCTTCAGCCTCTTCCTGAACCCAGGAGAAAAGTACATGGAACCTGATGGCTCTTAACTTACTAGAGCCCCAAAAAGATGAAGAGTTGCAAAATTTGTGAATACATCTTTTGACTAAATTTTGATGTAGTAATTTATTTCTTTTTTTTTAGCTATCTTTCTTTCACAGGGAGACCTCCTAGCCCCTTTGAACTTCCTATTTTGAGACCCATCCAGCTTTCGGCATAGACCACGAAGGCAGCCATGCAGGGTAGCAGACTGATGGGACAAGAAATCACGGCTACGTGCAGTACTAAAGACTCCTGGAGCAAGAGCCCACCTTCCCTGGCACTGGCAGAGCAGCTCCCCAGGCTGGTTCCCTCCGTAGCCTCTCAGTCTCTCCTTCAGCCCAGCGAGGAGCTGTGGGAGTCCCCCGCTCGCCCTGCCCTGCCTCCCCCAAGGTCCCCACGGGTGCAGGAGAAGCTGTTCTTGCCTTGGCTGCCCCAGGAGGGAAAAGAAGAGAGGAGCGGGGAAGGAAAGGAGGCAGATCAGGTGCTTGCTGTCCCAAACTCTTCCTCTGGCCAGCAGTGCCACACTGGTCTCGTGCTCAGCACTGACAGAGAGACAGAGACTGGCAGCCCATCCTGCTGTGCAAGCACTGAGTCTTTTGACTGTGTATAGTAATAAACAGGGCTAAAAAGCTGCACAGTTTCAGTGCTGGAGGACTCCAGGGAGAAGACGGTGCCGGGGAGACTCACTCTGCTGCTGCCACAAAATAACCTTTGCCTAACCTGCTGGAGGAGTCTTAATCCTGTTGCAAACTGTGAATTTTTGCACTACGGCTGTTTCTGTAGAGGTGGGTGCAAGCACGTTTAGTGAGACAGTTCCTCAGTCAAATTAAATGATATCTTGGAAAAGGGGTCCTGCCTTCGGTGAGCGATCTGAAACTTTCTTCTGTACCTTCTGGTCAACAGAAGACTCTTGTGCGAGGCAGTGCTATTATCTCTATCTGAGTAACACTGTTGGAGACAAGGGTTCCCTCACCCATGAAGAGGAAGAGCAAGTGTTTGAAGAGAAAACTTTAGAACTGGTGCTGAGGACATGGATCAGATGTTTGATGATGATTTTGTCCCAGTATTAAGATATGCTGTAATTGGTATGTGTAACGAACGAACAGCTGCCTTCTTAATAACCTCTTTAGTATGTATTAGGGAATCTGTTTAAGATTGTGTTAGGATTGATTATTTTAGTATTAATAGGATGATTTAACATATTTTGTGATCTAATATGCTTCTCAGTACTGTGTCTAACTTGTTGATTTGATCCAGCCTGACAGATGAATTGCTCTCTTCATAGGTTAGTAATTATGACTTTGGTGACATACAGTTTTCAATGTTATTTTTGTTTAAGTAGCTTAATAAAAGGAATAAAATGAGAGCCAGGCATATTTTTTCAATAAGCATAATGGGTCTCAGACCTCTGATGACCTGGGTGTAGATCAGCCAATCAGCCTAAAAGCTCCCCCCAATAAGCCCTTTGTTGTCTTACAGGAAAAGTATGTGAACTGGAAATTTACTTGAAACCACCACAATAAATATGTTTGTTCAGGGAAAAGTAAAAGAGGTGAAGCAAGAAGCCTGACATGACTTCAGTTTTGAGGAAAAACCTGTTTGTGTCTAACACATTGCAGAAATTGCTCAAGAACATTTTGTCCTTGTGTAAGGATTGCCCTGTAATGCTGCTAATGTCCTTAGGTTGAGACCTTGGGTTATCGGCTGTGTATGTGCCGATCATGCAAGTTAAAACTGATTTTTTTGAAATGTAGTTTTTATCTTTGTGAGTTCATGACACTTGTTCCTTGAAGCCAGATCTTCTCCTTCCCCTGCATTTTCTTTTCTTTCTCCTTTTGGCCTGACTTGCTTCCACTGTGGGCTGAACGTGCTTCCCAATGGCAGTGAAACCTCCAGATGGCACATTACCAACTTCTCATAAATTAGAACAGAAGAGATGCATAAGGCATTGGAATTCTTTGAGGTTTAGGTTTATAGGGATTACAATAAATTCAGTCAGATGGGGAGGGTCATTATGTACTGGTGGAATGCAGATAAGATTGTGCTGCTTTTATTTTTTTCTTAAAATTGCCATAAGATAATCTCTTGAAGGCTGCAGAAAGTGTTCTGCACTTGGAGGTCTCTGTGATTTCACATATGCAGATCCTGTAGGAAAGGAAATCCTGAGCTGGACCAGAAAAAGGAATCTATACACATAATTTGAGCCCAGTTCTCCAGTACTTTCATACATCATACAAGGCATTCAAGCCTTAACTGTTCACACTCTGCCAAATAATGGCCTCGAAGCCAGATCAGGGCAAACCACAACTCTAGTTAAATATGGTAAAAGCTTTCCCTTAACAAGGGCTGCAGAACAAGGGCCATTCAGTGCAGGCAGAACAGCATGTTATGCCTCACCGCAGAATCATTTCCATTGGCAGGCTCAGAATCAGCCTGCCTGAATACGAATTTGCTCCAGTTATTAAGAGACAATTAAAGAAAAGCAATGCCATGAAAAATGTGAGATGAAATAAAGCACTTTGTTCTGAAGAAAAACAGAAGAATAAAAAAGGTGCTCCTTGTATTTCTTCTTAAGCTGCCACTTTGTTTCACTAGGGGTCAGAACATCATTCCTCCTAATCACCTGGTTAGGCCCCCAAATGTATCCCTGTTAAGTGGAATTCTTTGCTAATACTGTCCTGATTAATTAAGAAGCAGACTTTCCCATTCACTGTCATCAGTGACCTATCATTCAGTGTCACTATCCTTCACTGTCATTAAGTAGAGTATGCATATACTGTAATAGGTAAGATGATTTCGGAGACAACTATTGATCCTTTCCCAGTGGTCTATTGCTAGTTAATGAGCATTAGTTTCTTTAATGATGTTTAATGCTGGTGAGTTATTTTTAAGTGATACATGGCCTGACCCTGGAAAGTGCTGAACGCCCTTAACTCCTATTGACTTCAGTGAGAGTTGAGGGCACTCATGAGATCAGCCCATAGGTCTTGTGTCTGAAACGGTGGCAAAAGCTTCTTTCTGCATTCAGGCAGGGGCGAGCAATGCTCTATAGCCAGGGAATAGAGCAGGTTCTCTTAGAAGGGATTTTAAAGTCTTGTTTTCCTTTCTATCATTGAAATGGCCAGCTCTTGAGAGAAGGGACAATTTCTACACAGGACAGACACCACTGTTCTGCCAGCTTTTGCCTTCCCCTTACTTTCTTCCCATACCTGTCATTGTCCTCTAGCTCCTTCCTTCGCCAATATGAAGGAAGAGGCATCTCTCAAATTCATCGCCCCCATACTAATTGCCTTCCCACATTCCCTTTACTTCCAAATTAAGTGGACAGGCAGTCTGTCACCATTACCTTAAGTTACTCCAAGTCTTCTGAATCTCTTCCAGTTGGCTTTCATTTCTACGCTCTGCTAGAACTGCCTCGGCTACCAAAAGCTGCCACTTGGCAAAATCTCAAAGTCGAAGTTTCTTCTCCTCCTCTTTGACCTTACCATTTTTTTGTGTGAATATAGTACTGTTCTGCTCTGTATATTGCTCTGCCCGTGCCTTCCCCACTGCCTCTTGTGTTTGCACTGCTATTCATTACTTTATCATCCCTTTGGTGTGCATTCCCCCTCCCTTTCCCAACACTCTGTCCACAGCGCTCCATCCTATGACCCCCTCTTCAAACAATCAACATTTTAAAAAATGTAGGACAAAAAATATTTGCTCTCTCACTCTTTGCATGTACAGTTTGCTCCCATATTATTTGGCTAATATGTGCAAGTCTCATGGCACGTAAGATCCACTCCTAGGTTATTTTCCATTTTTCTCTTACATGAAAGAGATGATGTCCTTAAATCCTTGCACATGAGACAGTACAGGGCTAGGAAAAGGAATGTATTCAACTAGAGAGAATAGAATTTTTTTCCCAGAGATGTGGGCAACACTGATTTCTGTCAGTGGGAAATACCATAATGTTCTGCATTATCCCCACACAGGGATAAGAGTTACTTTTGGTCCTTTTTTTAAAATTAATTTAATTATTTTTTCATTTTTTAAGTATCGCGTAATGCAAATTATGGTAACTACACCACTTGACTTTACAGAAAATGTATTGAAGAAATAGTCCCAATCTGAACAGCTGATAAGGGTCATAGAAATTCTAAGATAGAGTAGGTGTGCTGTGACGTGTGTGCCCGGCAGTCGCATTTGTTAGTTTGGTGGGTAACTTCACATACAGGAGAACAAAGAGAAAATACATCCTTGGCAGGCCTGTCTTGAAGAATAAGTATCAGAGACTGCTCATGTTAGAATTAATCCCTGGAGAAGGAGATCAATGTGCAGATGATGCAATTGTAATAAGAAGATAAGTTGTACAGATACATATCTTTGTCCTGCGCAAGCATAATTTATTGCATGGACATTGTCTGTACACTGGAAGGGGGTGGGGAAATGCAACTCTGCAGAGTGTAAGTAAATTTAGAGATACTTTTTCTTCATCTCTATACAACAGGCTGGTTTTTGTCCCTTTATCTGACCAAATCACCAATTTGTATCTTTTTCATTTAACAAATGAATAAATGTGAAAGTAGAACTGAAGCAAAACCTGAAAAAAAGAACCAGTTGCTCTTTTTGCCTGCTCACAAACTCTTATTTTCTGGTCGGCAGACATACCCATGGTGCTCCGTTGGCCCCGCAGCATCCCGTTCCAGCTTGGCGTGCCATGCCAGAGCAGGTGCCCCGGCGTGTTCCCCGCAGCCAGCCAGACCAGGTCTTGCTCTGGGTGGCTGCACGCTCGCTCATCATGGGTTTGTTAAAAAAGCCTGGGAAGTGCTCTGCTCCCAACAAGTGTTGTTCTCGCTAGTAATGACAGCCCTCCAGATGAAAACATACCTTGCAGGGCTGATAGGTAACCTCGCTGGCTCCGAGGAGGACTGGAATGGCTGGACAGGGTCGCTTACTTTGGATCCTGATCGCCCTCTTTACCTCTGGGTGCCACTGAGAGGGGGGTTTATGCTAGAGAAAGGGTTAACTGGGATTCTCTATAATGTGTTCCTATTTCCTTTCCCTCCCTTCAGCTCCTTCACAAAATGTTAATCTAATTGTGATAGTATCACTTTGATGACAATATGACAAGACAGACAAATTTGATTTTATTCTCCACAGAGCAAAGCATATGCTGCTTGGGAGACTTTGACAGAGAGAAGGACATAAAACAAATGGAGTTCATGAATATACAATTTTTATTGTACACAGTAGTGACATCCAAACTTCAGAGAATAGGTGGGTGAGACTTATGCTTTACTATTGAGATTAATGGGTACGTAAAAAAGTGCCAACAGAGAGTACTACAGTTTATGTTAAAAATGTCGACGTGGATAAGAATAATTTTCTTCTCAAGATGAATGATGCATTTAATGGCTGTGAGACATTCATGCCCAGTAGCAGTTCCTCAAAAGTAATTTTTTGTTGTTATTGTAAATTATATAATCTTAACTGCAATTATAGCCCTGTTTAGGTAAAGGTCAAGTTAGTACAGTGGATGGTTATAAACTAAGAGGGAAATTGGTAAATTTATTCCCTTGATGAAAGCTTATGAATGATTTTAAGCAAGATAATTTTTTTGTAACTCTATTTCTACTTTAATGTAATATAGCAAGTAAAGACAGCACACATTAACAAAGGGTAAATTAGATTTGTCTAAGTAAACATGTATCTGCAATAGGCGTAGTGTTGCTGTAGTAAGGACAGTCTGAAGGTTAAGCGCTCCATGTAAATGGTATAGATTCATTTTCGTGGAAAGCAAAAGGAGGGACAACCTCTGAAAAATTGCCTTTGATGGAATGCAATCTGTGCTCTCCTGAGCAGCACATGAATACTCTGCAACACATGAAACTGTACCCACCTCTCGGTCGTAAGAAATTGGTTAGAGTCCTTTTGGTTTCAAAAGCCTGCCCTTAAACAATGCAATCTTCTTTGCAGCCCCTTCAGACTGATCAGATTTGTTTTGTTAATATAGAGGTTAAAAAAAGCCCAAAACAAAACAAAGAGGGAGAAGGTGCTATGTATGCTAATGAAGGGTGTTTGCTAAATCAGGGCCTGATACAAGTTTTAGTGCTCATTTTTCATGCTTTAAAGTAAAACATGAATGAAAACAGTTAAAGTCTCGGGAAGCTGTTTAAAACGAGAAGGAAGCTTTCTCAAGTCAGTGGCATGCTTTTGCTCTGAAAAGCCCGCATTAGGCTATTTCACTTTTTCACAGTATTTAAGTGAAGCAAAAGCATCATTACACATAGTTGCTATTTTTTCCTCTGAGAACTTTTACCTACGTGAGCTGCCGCTGATCAATTTATCAAGCTGCTTTAAGTACAACTCAGGGTCTTCTTCACTCCATCAGACCACAGAGATGTTATCTTTTCCCATTTGTTTCTCTTCTGGAGGTGCATGTATTAGGAAATTAGTGGGGAAAAATCCTCTTTCTGTTCCTGTTAGATGCCAGAGACCTTCCACTAATTTACATACAAATATATGTAATAACAAAATAAACACAGTGCTACATGGGTTTTTTTCTTCTTTGACAGATGAACAGCAATGGCTTGTTACTTGAGTTTGCCACCAATTAAAATGCACATTGGATCAGCTCTGGCCTGTCACCTACCATTATTGGGAAAAGTTGGCTGTGGGCCACGTTTTAGATGAGCGGGATTTTTTTTCTTGGCCATAGTGCCTCTCATCTCTGCTCTGTAAACTCCGCCTGGTAATTTAGATGCTGGGCAATCATTGCATCTGCTTTCTGGGCAGTTGCCTCACTTACGGCTCTCGGGAATACCTAGCCATTTTTGTTACGTGCATTTTAATTGTGGCAAGGGGAAAAGTCTTCCTAATCCGTCCTGTGTATGAAGGTATTATTTGAGCTGGTCTGAATCCAGTACAGCACCTTTGGGTCATGATTTGCTTAGATACACACTGATTTTCAGAACATCTGTTAAATTTCTGTTTCACCCCACCTACCTTTGGACCCTTTTAATCTTAACAGTAGAAGTAAAACAGCAACATAAAGAGGGATGTGAACTCACCAGCAGCAATAGTGAGTTATTATTCATTTTAAATATGAAGTTGAACAAGTCCAAAAGAGCATAATCCTGCTGAATAACAAATATGAGGCATTACTAATATCTGGGTGTGAATATCAGCTATTGCTCCAGGTCTGAAATGAAGATGAAATCTGATGGGGAAAAAAAATCAGAACAAGACTCATTTAAAACCTCGCTTTCTTGAATTACCTGCTACAAGGCTGTTCAAAACAGCAAGACCAGAGCCTGATTATGGAGAAATGGTACTAATATTTAACAAAATGAAATATGAAATGGATTGACTCAGAACTCAATGAGAAATTCAATTTACAACTTAGTAAAATGTTTAGATAAATTTTTCTGAAGTGTTCAGTTTTTTGTCCTCTTTTATGAATGAGGGTTCAACCTAAAACATGCTGAGCTACTGAGGAACCACAGCGCTTGCTAATGTCACCTCTTTGACACTTGTTTTGTGCGGAGGTAAATAGCAGTAAGATGGAAGGCAGTAGAAAATAAGGTCCATCGTCATTGCTCATTATTTGTAATTTGTGGAGTGTGACAGTGTGTTCAGCAGTATGCACAGCAGGAACAGAGGCTGTCTTTGCCTCCAAGAGCTTGCGCTCTAACATACAGATACAGATAAGAATGAATGTAAAACATTTAATGAAAGAATTAGAATAGTATTTTTAAAATTTTTATTAATCTCTTTATTGTCAAATTTGTGAAGGGCATGACTATTGGAAGGATACAGGCATGTAAAGACCTGCTATCGGAGGGTCTCTGTTTAGGAGGGACTAGAATGGTTAGGAGTTGCTATCAGGAACGCTAAGATTGAAGTCAAACATATACAAAATCAAAAGCAAATGTGGAGGTAGACTTGAAAACACACAGGTGGGCTCATATTAAGCTGACATTTTTGGTGGGATGAAGTAAGCAAAAAGATTCAGTAGAGACAATGTCCAGTATGTAGACCTGTGCTGAGTGAGGTGGAGTTTTGAAAATAAGGCATAGTCAAAAGTTAATATGGAATAAAGACTGAGGAATAAGGAGTTTTGACTAGAAAGGGATGTGAGCTGGGTGGTTTTTACCATTTCATGGAGCCCAGGCAAGGCACCTTATATAAATAATGCTTTATTTTATATGGTGCTGGTTTCCTCAGTTTACATGCTATATGCTGTATCATTGTAACTATTAAAAAAAACCCCAACCCCACAAAACCAGCATTAATATGTATTTCTTTTTCACCAGAGTCAGTTATAAATTTTCCTGAAGATTGTACAGTTAATGAAAATAAAACTCAGCAACATAAAAATTACACTCACAGCTTTGTTGCTTCTTGTGAACTTTGGCACATGCAAGCACATGCATATGGACAACAAGAGGTGAAAATCAGCTGGAAGTATGAGCAACCTTTGCTCAGCCTAGAAAATAAAAAGCACCATAAATATGGGGGCACTGTGTGATAGTTCACTGCTTTGAGCTAGATCAGCCTGGGGATAGCACTAATTTACATTCTTAACACTTACATTGGGTTTTACTGTACTTCAGTGTTAATAAAAATGGCTAATTAACTGAAACACCCCCAATATTGATGGTATATTGTAAATGTCACCTCTGAAATACACAGCACATTCTTAAAGCAACACATTCCTGAAAGCGCCAGCAGCCCCTGGAGCAGATTCCCTTTTGTGCGTGTTTATTTCGGGGGAGCACACCATTGTGTGCAGCTCCGAAGCTGCAGTTCTGCCTCTATTCCTCCACCGGTCACAATAAAATTTCCGTGGGAAAATTTGCAGAAGGCCGGCATAACTCATTGTTTCACTTGCATAGTAATTAACAACTCAAACAGCGGCAAGCCAGCCGCCTATTCCTCTTGGCTGAATGTTAAGCTTGACCTACCCTCCCCTCTCCCCTCAGTTCACAACTCCTCTCATCTTCCAAAATTATGTGAGAAATGATTTTTCATGCTATTTGCATGTTTTAGAGCATCCATCATTATCATGTGCACTGACAGCTTTATACTTCAGCTGTGACAGAGCTTGAAAAATGCTAGTCCTATCAATCAACATATTGTAGGTTTCCAAAATGAGATCTTCTGCAGCTGACATTTTCTTTTGCGTTTTCTTTTATTCTCTTCGGCAACAATCTATGGCTTGCTTTTGCTTTTCATTTAATTGCACGATGTCTACAGATTTTATAACACTACATTAGAATGAAATACTTCTGACCCACTTCAGGTTATTTGATTGAATTACTTTGCCATAAATCTTATCTATTTTCATCACAAATACTGACCTCAAAGTTATTTTAGTAAGTCTCCTATTTCCACTGTGCTCAGCCTCACCAGCCCACGTTATTTATGCACATTAATTTCAGTCTCACCTCTTAGTCTGAGGTAATAAAATAAGGTTTCCCTAAATTTCACAAATATTTTATTCCAGTTAATAATTCTAAGTGAAAGTAACACTAAACTCAGTAAATCCATACCCAATATGTGACTATTTCCTAAAGCTACTTTTTGTTGCGTTATTTTGGACTGTTTCTAAAGTCACTTATTAAACATAAGTTTGCTGTTGAAGACAGTAGCCATTAAAACTTTGAAGCAGCTGAAGATCCTTTTCAGTGTTTATGTCATTTTTTCTCTCTTGTGTCCTCATCAAATAACAAGATAAAAGACTGTTTTGATAGCTAACATTATGGTTTGCTGGTAATATACTGAAAGTATAGCTTCTTATTTTACTTCTAAAATGTTCCACTAGGCAAACTTCTTGATACATAATGTCTCAACCTCAGGAAAAACCCATAAAGAAGCCAAAAGAGCAATTGAGACATAAGAGAACTTAAAAAAAAAAAAAAAAAAATCAATCCTAGTGCTGCAGTTTTAGTGTTAGAAGTTAGTTGGTTCAATATTAGAGTTCAACTACATTTAGCAAAAGCTACCCCGTGTGAAAACTAGGGAAAATTGGCAGAAATTTTATTTATGGAAATAGTAAAAAGAATTAGTCATACTGTAAGAATAAATTGGAAAAGGTTCTCCATGAAGTTTTGATTGAGAAGTATGGCTGTATTCTTGTTTATGTCTGAGAATCTTCCCGAGCCAAGATTTCTAACTGCTACAAGCTATTACGTTTGCCAAAGGAGACATGAAGTGGAAATGAAAATACGCTGAAAAGCAAACCTACTAGTATTTCGCTACTGATTTGATTTTTTTGCCACATTTGAAGCTATAGCCTGACCTTATTGAAACCAACAGTTTTGCCACTGATTTGGCCAAGGCCAGGACTTCACCTGCTGCAATTGTCCAGCAGTCTGAATGGCTGCGCAGAGTTAGCTCTTCCAGAGCTAAACACGGACAAGGAGGATACCGATGACTTTCAGGTTAAGTTTTGGGATAAAGAACCTGTCCTCTCCAGTCACATGGCTGTCAGGTTGCAGCCCAACCTCAACTGCTTTGTTTGTTGCAGAGTTTTCTAGGTGGCGATTTTAATTAGGGATTTAGTATGGAGTTATAAAAACATTTTGTTGGCAGGTGAGATTAGCCTTGTTTGCTGATGTCGTTGTGGAAATATGCAAAGGACTAAATCCTGAAGATTTTATTCAGGCCTCAGAAAGCTAAGAAACCCATGAAGTTTATGGCAGGAATAAGCGATGCCACAGTCTCCATCCTGGGACAGGGTAGGGGCTGTGGAGCCAAAGCCTCTGGCCAAGAAAACCCACTCCACCCCCAAGTCCCCTCCGGCTGCCATGGAATCTCTCAGTCTGCCATGGAATAGGGTCAAGGACCAAGTGAAACCACAATATTAGAGCATGTTTATTGTTCTCCAGGAGATTTTATAATCAGAGGACAGGAAAGGTGAGTAAGATGCAAGAGCAACAGAGCAATTAGTCTTCTGCCTGCAGTTGATGCAGGTTTCACAGAAGTACTGAACAATTGATTCAGTGTAATGCTGAATTTTAATCAAATGGGAGAATAAGCCAACTTTTAATCAAGATTTTCCATAATGGATTATTTTCCTAATTGAATGAGTTCAGGAGACAAACAAATACAGCCTAGTGCTCAATGGCATTCTTCAAATATTGGTAAGCTTTCAATCTCAAATCACAGCAAAAGGTTCTGGAATAAAACCTTTACAGAACACAGCTGAAGGTTACATTATCTTCTTAAAATAATCCGGGGTATGCAGGGGAGACCACTACCAAATTAATTCATATTTCAACACAATTATGCCTACTAAAATGTACACTAAGGAGGCTAATCCTAAAGGTCAGTTGTACATCTAAATATGAAGCTAGTTACTTTTTTTTTTAATACAAAAGATAGAGTGATTTGGAGAAATAATTTACAGAAATGTGGAAAGGACTCTCAGTAAAGGTAGAAAAACTTAAAATTTAGAGATTTAAAAAAATTGAAAGAAACAGAGCCCTTGACGGTGTTTAGGTAAATGAATACTTTTTAGAAAATACAGAAAAATGTTTTATTTTTTAAAAATTGAAAATATACTTACAATGATGACTGAGAAGTATAAGTAGCATAGTTATGGTATTGGATTGACACATTACGCTCTTAAAAGAGAAAAAAATGTATTGTCAGTGCAGGTGATGACATAGTCTCTTAATGGAGTTACCCCAAGGAATGACAAACTTTAGAAGAGAGTAGGAAAAGTTGAAATAAAGTCTATGAATTCTTACTCTCTACTGATAAAGTACAGAGGGTTTCTGAGGAGAAGGTTTTATTTAGCAGTCTTTATGTTGATTTTGTTCAAATATGTCTTTTATTCTAAAGGATTATAAATTGCATAAAAAATATCTGTTTGGAAATTTCTTACGAAAGTGCTTCTCCTTTGGGGAGCAACTTGGTGTCAGCTAGCAGGTTTCTTTAGGAGACTTGTCCAACAAAGTTAGGGAAATATTTTTTGGTCTGCCAAGGGAATTGAAAGTAGTGTCCTCCCTCTTGCAAAATTTGCCTTGAGATCTTTAATTATCACCAGCAAATGTGAGCCAGCAGACTGAAGCTGATCCAGGCCAGCAGCTCCAAGAGCACACAGGCTTGTTGGTTTAGTCTGGTGGTGAGAAGGACATTTCTTACTCAGCTGCAGAGCCCTTAATGTCATAGCTAAATTTTCTTTGAAGGTCTCTTATTTTATATGCACAGTTCTTGACCTAAATGTTTCAAATCTATGGAATGAGATTTTTTGCAGCTCTGCTTGGAGAAAATTCTGTAAAATATTAAAGGTAAATTGATACCAGTATCTGGTTCTTTCTCCTTATTAAAAGCATCACACTGTCTTCTGGATTTTTTTATTTTAAAGCCTGCAGCAGCTAATAGCGTACACTATAAAATGCATTTCTCCTTTATCAGAAACTGAATCCTATTTCCGAGTTCCTGTGGAGCTGCTTCCCTTTGGTATGTAAGTAACACTAAAGAACCCCTGCCAAACTCATGCTATTGAATATTAGTAAATATTAATATTTGATCAGCATTCTCTTTTCTGTCTTCCCATTCTCACAACAGTTATGACTGAAGCAGAGCTGTATGAACAAGTCAAGAATCCCACACATTTTGGGGGATTTTTCTGATTGAATGCTTCATCCCATACTCCAAGAACCTGCTGTTCAGCTGGACGCCTGTCAGTAACACTTTGCTACCACTAAATTATAGCACTGGTAAGTAACTAAAGGTGTAGAGACTGATTAGGGATAAAATCTATGGTTTAATCACTAAATGTTGTAAAATTGATATAGAAAAGGTACATTCATATTTGATTTGGTGGGTAAGGCTGGTTCTCATCTACGTAAATAAGCCAATTGTCACCTGAGTAAATAAGCCTTTCCTCCAGAATACATCAGAAGTAATTATCTTTTGATGGTAATCATGAATGTACTTGATGGTACGAATCAAATTCTGCCCTTAAATACACACAGTTTTTGCTGCTTTAAATAGGAGCATGACTATATACAGAAAACAATATTAATTAAATTAAAAGGTCTAGAACTTGAAACTGCTGTCAGTTCAAAAAACTCAATTACCAATAATCAAAATTTTGCTTAAAGAGAAAATTTGATTCAATAAAAGGTTTTATTTGAAGGTCCACTAATAACTGAAATCAAGATAAAACTTTTCTACATAAATGCAAAGGGATAATTCAGAACTGATATAATCCCAGGAATTGAAGTGTGTATACTGTGAATTTTATTTACCAGCAGGTGGAAACTGCTGCCAAGTACTACAGCAAATGCCATTATTTGAACTGAAAGGACAACTGCTCTCTGAGCTGTGGAGTTAAGATGAAACCGTCTACGGGTATTAAATAATGATATTTCATTAAAATATATTAAAAGAGCTATAAATTATAGTTCCAGAGTTCTGCAGACTCTATAACTGGATCCTCTCATAGGTTAGTGGATGAACTGAGGACAAATGTGCAAGGATCAAAAAAAAAAAAGGGGGGGGATAAAAAATACTGAACAACTATTGCATTGTTTGGGGCAAAAAATAGCAGATGTGTATAAGGAACAGTCTAGTCCTTTATTGCAAAATGTCTGTAGTTTAACATTCTACCTGTGGCATTAGCTATAAAAAGGATACTTTTAAACCCCTAAGTAAGTAGGATAATGGTATCCTAAATCTAATAAAATGTGACATCAGATATCAGAAAATATGATTTTCTGCCAACCGGGCTGGTAAGCTACTTTATGTGACACTTTTCAAAAAGAGAACATTCTTCCTGTGTCTCTTAACATTGTGTCTGAGGGGGTAAACTGCCAGTTAGGGGACATGTGTGACGATGAAGAGACCCTCTGTGCAGCTGACATGTTGTCCACTCATGTATGGCTGCATGTCACCTCATTTTTGCTGCTGTAGGACCTGGGGCAAGTATTTGATGCAATACTGGCTTTTTTCCTTCTCACTCAATATTTATTTTGTCTTGCTGTTTCCAAAGCTCTCTAAAACTGCTTTGATAGGGAGAGGGAGGGTTTTTTGTTTATGTTTTGGTTTTGGGTTTTGGTTTTGGTTTGGGGTTTTTTTGTTGTTGTTTGGGGTTTTTTTCCCTTTTTTTTTGTTTGCCTAATACCTTTGCAAGAATCTAAGAGACCAAATATGCAAGGTGCTTCAAACTCATAGGAGATCAGAGATGTTAGCATCTTGCAAGTGATGCTCAATACCTCACAGGATTTGTAATTGCATCTGGTTCATTTTACTCCAATATACAAGACAGAAAACTAATGGAAAGATGTTGGGATGGCTGGGAGTCAAAAGAAGCATGAACTGTGTGCAAGGAAGGTGTGCTCTCCAGGATGCACCCATTTTCCATCAGCATGTGCAGTTCCCCTTGCACGAAGGAAATTTCAGAGGATGATAAGTAGACTGCAGAGTGCCCTTCCCCTCTCATCTTCCTCACACATCTACCCATGCTGGGGCACTCGGAGGAGGGAAAGTAATTACGTTATTTTTCAGTCAGCCCATACCAACCTCCCTTACCCATGGTGCTGTCAAGCTGATGCCTTCCTTCACCTCTCCCATTGGGTGATGAGCAGCACTTGGACACAACTGAGACGACCAACCTGGGGCTGAAATAAGCCAAACAGGCTTCACTCTCTGGTGTCAGGATACACTTTTCTGCCTCCAGTCCTGGCTACCCAAACAGCAGGAACAAAATCTCGCTACGCCCCATTTTGATGTGCATACGTTTATTTTCATAAAACTTCAATATAAGTTTAGCTGGGATTGCTTGCTAATCTGGACCTGTTGTCCCATGCTTCATGTTCATAGGTCATTCTGAACCCTGAAGAGCAGAACTGGATGTGTAATCATCGTCTGTGGGATACTAATTATTTTTTAATTTTTCCCATTAAATTAATAGCAGAAGCAGTAATTGAACCAGGCTTCTTTGGGTACCTTTGGTTTACCCTACCATAATTATGCCAGAGTAAGACACAGAAAAGTAACAGTTGAAGCTTTCTCATGTCTCCTTTGGTTATACCATAAAAACCTGCTTTCCTGAAACAGAGCTGAGCTAGGAAGGGACAGAGGCAGGAAGGGAGGCTTGTGAGTTGTCTACACCTGAATGGAGACTGAAATGACCAAAGTCACACAATCTTTGCAGAAAGAATATATATATATGTTTTGAGCTATGTGCATAACAGAAGACACACAAATATATTGCGTAAAAACCATATGTACAATATTATCAGATCTGCAAATAGTGGCAACAGTAGTCAGGATAGCTCGTTTTAAGAAGCTCTTGACAGTTGCTGTCAAGTTAGTACTTGTACAGTCAGGATAGGATCATCGTATGGGAAGAAATGCAGAGATATGTGAGTAATTACTTTTCTCATTCACTTATGACCATTTCACCTGCACTCAGCCCATTAGGCCACCAGTTTTACAACTCCTAGACATTTACACAGCTTTGGACACGTTCTGTTATGTACAAATGCAAAAGCATTTTTTTTTACCATTCGAAATTGAGAAATGAGGAATTCCCTTCAGTGCAGCATTTGTTAGAAGACATTGGGAAAAACACTTGTAGGTAAAGACTTGGGGTACAAATACAATCTGGTTTCATCAACATAAGGGTGGGAAAATAGAGCTGGCATCTTATTTTAAAACTTTATAAAGTATTTGCAGGATCACTTATCCATCAAACATATTGTATTTGTAAAGAAAATGTGATATTACTATGAGGTTTAAAGATTTTATTGTCAGTCATTGCAAATGACCCCATCTCCATTCTAGTCACATGGAATATTCTGCAAGTGCTTGCAGTGAATTTTGAAACCTTAACTCACCTTATTACAAGAAGGCTTTCGTAATTGTAAGTTCACTGAAAATTTCCTAGAGTAATAAATACTTCTCTCTCCATAATGACTGCTTTTAATACTTTGCATGCCTTAATATTTACCTTCCATTGACGTGTTTGACAGACTTGGTTATCCAACTGAATGACATAGCATTATACAAAAATAACTCAGTTTTTGTCAAGGGCTGGAAACAATCTACTTCTCTTTCATGACAGTTTGTAGAAAGAAGTATAGTGTAAATGCAGACTGTGAGCCCACACTATATGGGGCAGAAGGAAAGGCAGTGGTGGCTCTGCCCAGGCACTATGTGAATTTCAGGCAGCACCAGGATCTTTGCACACAACTTCATGTGCTCGCTTTTCCCCCTGCACCAGAACCTCCCATTGCTGTGCCGTGCTCAGAAGCCCTGACCAAAAGAATTTTTTTTCAGAGAATAATCCTCCCATCATAAAACACCTTTGCGACACCGAAGTGGCACAAGGGGGGCACAGAGGTGACAGCACCCAGTTGACATACTTTGAAGTTGTCATTTGTTAGCAGTAGTGAAGCTACAGGCGTGATCTGTGTGGGAGGTTGGGTGGGCGTCCTTGAAGGTCCAATTATAATAATACTGAGAGAAAGAAAGTGTTTACATGTTGGGTTTTTATTTCCTTGAATGCTTTTTCAGAGGCAGTAGTCTCATTTAGCCTCAAACCATGCAGGATTTCCTATTCTTCATTTTTCCTATGCCTGGGTTAGTTAAGTAGGTTTATACCAAACTTGCTGGGAGCAGCAGTTTCTGCAGCGAGGAAAACGTGCCGTAGCCCCACATCAGCCCTGTGGTCAGCCAGCGACGGCCTCTGGGGCAGTGCAGATGTGACAACGAAGGGCTGTGCTTTGACTTCACAAGCTTCAGTTGTTTCCGGCCATCTCTATTAGAAATTAGCATTTTTCATTTTATGACCATTTTAATTATAGTTTCCCTATTTCAGTTCTACTAAATATGAATGAAGCAGGTGAAGTGTAGCCCACTTGGAGCATTATACTGTTTAGTGCTGGTTACTATCTTTAGCAGAGAAGCTGGAATTCATTCTCATCTCATTTGCTGAGCGCTCTATCATTAAAGTGTCATTGAGAACTGACACCACTTAATTTTAGCAGCTTTCAATTCTCGTTTGCAGCAAGAATAGCTTTAAATGGAGAGGAGTGCAAATTACAGAGAGAGGGATATTTTTACACCACACTCAGCATTTTATCAAACAAAGCAGCCTCACGGGGAATAGGGGACAATACATTATAAAACCAAACTCTCCTCTGATGCTGGTAAATGGGTATTTAATCTTCCTATTGCAGGCATCCACTCTGATGAGCCTGTAATGAATATACTGCCTGGGACATTATCTGAGCTGTTGTGTTTTCCTATTCCCCGAAATATCCTTTAGTTTTTATTTCGGGTGTGGTCAAAGAATAAGCTGGGGAGCTCAGCTGCTCCCTGCAGACCACTGAGGAATCTGTACCTTGTTGCAGGCAAACCAGTTTGGGACATATTTTCCCTTCTCCTATTCATTGCATAATTGCTTTTTCCTCCCAGTGCAGTTTGAACCCTTAAGGGGTTAAGAAAATCACTTACTTGGGATCCGTGGCATATTTTAACCCATTCAGCTTGGCTTCCCTGCCTAATTGGATGTAAAATATCCTCTTGCACTACATCTTGAGATGCTGCCTTTCTGTTGGAAACCTGGTACTGAATAGACGCTAGGTTTACCTCTGTTATCTGATACCTTTTCTCATCACTTATATATGTGAAAGTTCTAATTTCTAGCTCCCAAATTAAGTGATTTTCTTGGAGTTAAGGTACCTTTGGGATAGGCGGGTGGATCATAGCGATAAATTTTGATGCCAGAAATACCAATAAATATCTTTTTTGGATGAAATGTTAGAATAGTTTTAGGTAAGGATAAACAGGTATTTGAAGGCATATTTACAGTGTTATAACACTTGATGTTAATGCCCATAACAATATCACCTTAAGGTAGTAGGTATCTGCAGTGCTATAAAAAGTCAGTACTCTGAAGTCTGAGGAAGCTCAGACAGTATAAGGATTCACACAGAAATTAGGGTCCCAGTCAACCTCCACTCTAACCTGTCGTGATGCCACCTAATTGAATTATAAATACGATTAATCCAGTTTGGATTAAGTTTATTTTTACAAACACTGTTGATTTTATTCATACATTTTTCCTAATGGTTTCACTGCAGGAAGTGTTAAGAGTAATTGTATGCTCAGAATGGCTTCATTTGGGGATGATGTGAGACCCTGTGAGGATTTTTGCTGTTCAGGTACTGATGTCTCCTTCATCCTTAAATTCATTTTAACATAATTTTTGCGCAAGAATTTGGGGGGGGGGTGTTGATGTTTGTTATGTGGCTTTCCTCTTCTCCTACCTGCTCAGATTCATGGTGGACTCACATGATGGTTGCTCACAGCTATTAATTCCTCTGCCAGGGGTACCAGTGTCACGTTGCACATCTTGGGGGGAAGGTGCTGGTGACACGTGCTGCTGTGCGGCCGCAGCCTGTTTCCCTTTTGGGGAGAAAGAGGGAAGGAGGAAAGTGCCCACTGAGTGTCCCATGACCCAGCTGGTGCCAGAGTGGGAAGGTGATGGGTGGATAAGCTGTGAGGCAGCGTGCAGCTGAGTAATGAAGTGACAATTTAAAACAGGGGAGAATCTGAAGGGCCAGCCAGGGGTTGACAGTGCAATTAATTCTCCTAGTCTGATGTTTCATTGGGTTACTGCGTTTTGACTTGATGGAGCATGCTGGGGGTGAAATGATGATGTGGGGTGTTGAGAGTCCAAGTTCAAAGGACATTCTGCTGTCCACTGTTAATTTCTCATCAAACTGAGAGGGAAAAACTGAATTCTGGGTCACATCTTCCTATGAAGCTAAAGTAAGACCATGACTCAAACTTTGATTTGAGTCTTTCCATTTACAGAAGTATTTATTTCATCCATCACACATCAACATCACTTTCTCAAGTTGTTTGGTTTGTTTGGGGTTTTTTAAAAGTATTTAAAGTATTTGCAGTCATTGCAATCTTCAGTATTTTGCTCTTAGTATAAGATATTTCCACCTAGAAAGTTTTATTGTCAGGTTTTTCTCTGGCATAATTTTGTGTCCCCTTGAGCCTGCATTTGACGCTAGCTCAAACAGCATTGCTGCATCTCTCTTCCTGGTCCCTTTAGAGTTTCATGTATCTCATTGAAGTCCCTCATAAGATCCTCTTTTCCAAACAATACAGACCTACTTTTTCTAACCTTTCTGAATATATAAGACCCTTGAGTCCTTGTATCATTCTGGATGCCCTTAGCTTTGCCTCCTTCCATTTTTATGATACTTTTATTATAAAAAGAAAACTAAGACCATACATTTTACTCCAAATGTATGACCTCATTTTTTTTCCTTTATTATTTTTTCTGGTTTAGATAGCATTTGATATCTCTTTTTTTTTTTTATTCTTGAATTATGTTTTGGGTTGTATTTTTTTAATTACTCCTGTAAACAGCTGCCTAGTAAGACTGACTTTGGTCTTGGTGATGCTGATTCTTAGAGTTCCACAATGTATCTTCTGACTTGTATGGATTTTTCTTATTTTGTACTACTATAACTGAAATCAGACTCAGGTCTCTGCATCACTGCAGTGCCAGTGGATCCTTTTGTTTCTCCCTTTCTTTTTAACACATAACATTTGAATTTTGTCCATCCAAAAGACCTTTTTATTACATTGCAATTTTACATCATCTGCAATTGTAGGAACAGGTTGTAGAGGCTTGGTGTGGCATGAGAGTCAGAACTTTTTACTTCTTTGCAAAGTGTGTAAAGTCATAAAATAACTGTAAATTGTTGCCACCCCTGAGAATGGAGAGTGGTACTTGTGAACATAGCTGTGAAGCGGAAGGAAGCAGGCCTGATATCGTTGAGATTGCTGTCAGCAGCAAAATCACCTAAACCTTGTGCATTCAGCCTCTGTTCCTGCTGTGACAGCACAAAGCAGGATTGAAGAGACACTTGGCCATGGACGAGGTACAATTTCAGACTAGCTCGAACACCAGACAGAGTCATAACTTAGGCCATCAGAGCATATTTTATAGAAGAAAAAAATGCTACAAAATGTTAGTAAAAATCAAGTGGTTCTTAAAATAAAAATGTGCCAGTGTGTTTGATGGATGAATGGGACTGAACTTGAAACTCAGCTTCAGTTTAAG
>NC_068952.1:10461611-10501611 GCF_026419915.1 Harpia harpyja
TAGCATATGGTATGTTGAGATAGCAGGTTGATGACATGGAAAGTGTTTAAATAACGTGTAACTTAACACTTTCTCTGTCATGAACTTCTTATTCCAACACTTGAGAGACACCAGCTGATCTCATGCTGAATATTCTATAGATGTCCCCAGGCTTAGCTCCTTTTTTGTCCTGTTCCAAATCTTTCAAATTTCACATATGTATGTCTCTCTCTGACTGTCTTAGTATTTTATGTACACTGTTTTTCCACCAAATGGATCTGCCATTCATCGTATTTGTTTAAGTTACAATATAACTTTCCATCCAGCTGTTTTTATAAATATGCGTACATTATAAGAATTAAAGTGAACAGCCTGGGAGCTTATTGGTTGTTTAGTTCTTATAATAAGTTGTATTTTATTCTAGACTGTTTTCTAACAGGGACAGATCATCTTAAATAATTTGCAAAAGATTTAAAGTTGCTGTGGGTTTTTTGGGGAGTGGGGAATGTTTATCCTCTTACAGTAAAAACAACAATACATCACTAAAGACTACATTGTAATACATAAAAGCAAGAGAGAATGATCTAATTGTACAGACTTCTTTAAATTCCTGACTTTTGAATCCAATATAAATCTTTCGTAATGCATGTCCTGGTTTTTCATTGCTGTTTAGTTCTGATACTGCAGATGATACTTATTTTTGGATTTTTAGATACTAGTGTGGCAAAGTCTTGGTAAATAGTGTGCACCTGGTCAACATTTATCAATAGCCAAATTGAAAGAGAAGGAAATGCTATCATAAACTGATTGAAAAGGTCACTGTGGAATTGCAAGTGTGAAATGTAGATCATCAGCAGGAGGTACTTTGCATTTTCTGCTGATAGAGGAGGATACTGATAATGGATTTTTCCATAGTTTGACCACGGTTTAACAATGTATGCAAGAGAAATATCTGTATCAATTAGCCTTCATTTTCTAGTTCAACTGTTGATTTTTCTGACAATCTTTCACTTTGAAAGTACTTGTTAAAATACAGGAAGGAGCTTTATTGAGTCTGTTTCACCATTCTGATCTATACAGGTATGTTTTCCAGAAGAGTATTTGTTCCCAGCAAACTGCATATGGGGATCAAATATGAATTTAGAAATTGAGGGCTCTGTCGCAATTCTGCAATGCTCAGGCAACATGTTTTCCTGCAAAGACAAGCTGCTTTGCCTCAAGTCATTCAAGTCCTGGTGCCTCCTTGGAAGAAGCCTTAAAGAGGAATTTGTTTTGCAATTGGTTAGTCCAAGGCATGAAATACTAGTATCACCAGATCACAAACAGCTTTTCTCTCTTTAAGAGGAGTTAAAGTTCTTATCATCTGATATACTTCCAATTCTCAGAGGACTTGAGGGGGAATGAAAGGTGACAGAGTCAGGCTTATTTCCCTCGAGTAGTTTCCTCATTCAGCCCTATTTACCCTCAGGCTGGTTTAGATTAAGTACAGGGTCATTTTTAATTGCATCTGGATATCTGAAATTAAGTTCTAGTACAGGAAGAATCAGGTATTACCTCTTTTCCAGAGGAGAGAGTTGGAGGAAATTCTTATCTTCCCACCTGTGTCAGATGACAGCATTAGCACAAAATGAATCCAAATCTGTAGTCCCCTGGATGTTGTGATGCATGTGAATGCAAGTTTGACATAAAGAGAATCCTTAATTAAGTGTATGTCCTTAGGGAGTTTCACAACACGAAGTTGCAGGGTTATACTCAGAACTCTTTGTTGCTTGTGAATGTAGAAATCAATGTACATTATTTTCAGTTTGAGGGGGTTGTGGGGTTTTTGGGGGAGTTTTGGTGATTTGGGGTTTTTTTTGTTTGTTTAGTTGGGTGGTTTGGGTTGGGGTTTTGTGTTTTTTTTTTTTTCTTTTTTCTTTTTGTAACTTCCGTTACTGACATTTCATCCAAGGTTCTTACTTTTCAGCAATGTAGTTCATCTGGTATTTTTGTAAAGGGAAAATTATTCATCTGGTAACTCTGCTTTTTTGGAGATACTGTACCAGAAAGCTTCCTTGCAGCCTAGTCATTCTCTTGGCAAACAAGAATTCTGACAGCAGAATACAGCACTTTCTGGTAAAAGGAAAAAAAAAGACAAAACCAACCCTACATCTATAAACAAGTTGACTTTTGCATATATACACTAGAATTTTGTTCATCTAATCTTTTTAGTTTAATATTTACTATATATAAATAAATAGAAGAAAACACAGACCATCTATTAATTTGGCTTCTATTAGAAGGTTCCTCTTATAATCTTGATTGGGCACAGTGCTTTCAGTACACTCTCCAACCAGAGTTCAGGTAGGGAATGTTAAGAATCAAGCTAGTGCATAAAAGCAATGTCTGCTGGGGGAAGACATGCCACCTGCAGATGCCAACAGAAGTGGGGAGAGGAATGCTGAAGCTCCTTACAGTTCCTAGCATGTCTTGTGTTGAAGGCTTAAGAATGGAGAATGAAAATTCTGTGGGATGTTATCTTCAAAGATGCAGAAGGTGGTAAGTGTTTTACGTTTAGATCTGACAATTTAAAAAGAACACAACAATTTTGAGAAATTACTAAAACATTTCTGAGGGACTTGTTATTCATAGTGAATAACCAGTTTTCATAGTGAATTTCTTTTAGACATGGTTGTTTGTGTAATTACCTCAAAATATAAATATCTAAGTATAGATTTGCATTGACAGTTGCTTCAACTGAATATGCAATACCTGACAATAGATAAAAGTTCAGATGTGTTTTAATATTTGTAAGAAAAATTCTTTTACAGAAATGGCAGTATAGTCATTCCATAAATGTAATCAAAGCATATGATTTATTTTCAAGACAAGCTATTTCTTCAAAAACTTGCTAATTTTTTTTTCCTATTGTTGAGTAGTTATTAAGCCTTTCCTCTCATGTAGCTGAACATGCAAGAAGCTCGTACCAAAGAAATCTGAATTTTTTTTCCATAGTAGGTAAATATCAGGACAGTGTTCTTCTTCCATTTAATCACTTACCAAAAATGTTTATATCATGTGTTCCTGTGCCAGGGACAGACCATCATCTATCTATGAAGGACAGGAAATGTCATTCCAACTTTACTCCAGTAATTTAGGATTGCGCAGTAACCCTATACACTCTGCAACCTGAATTCCCCAGTAGTGATCCTTGATTTATTTTTTTTTTTGATACATAGGCACACTAAATTTTACTAATAAGAAAAATAATCCTTTTCTCAATAAGCTGTCCCAAGGAGAGTAGAGATCCTCGACTTTAAAAGAAGAGTAAAGTTTTCAAAAGGGATATGAATCTGAGAAATTGTGGTGATATTAATGATATTGGTAATTTACCAGTTACCTTTGTAATATATAATGAAATATTTACTCCGTTTCAGTTTGTTGTACTGCTATGATGTTGCACAGTGCCTAAGGTACCTTAGTGCCTTAATGTTACTAATGCTAAGGACCCTGATGCTGCTGAGGCAGTGTTTTCCAGAGCCTCTCTGGAAGTATTTTCTGTTATAGTTCTCATCCTGTTATTCTTGGATGATTTTTCTCATGGTCTTGCACCTGCAAACCCCAATAGTGTTGTTACAGAGGATCTTCGTAGGAGCAGCTATGATGCTGTGAGAATTGCCTCTCCCCACCAGGTCTTTACCTCCCAAAACCTAGTACACAACAAAGTCAATAATAGTAATTTAAATGTTTGATAAGTATTATCCATTAATATATATACGCAGGTGTTTAGTGACCACTGAGTGTACAACACTTGCACCATGTTAACATACTCCACGCAGCACAAATAGCATCATAAATGGGAACAACCATCAGGGAGTTTGAGCAGTTCCCAATGGAAAGTATGTAGTGGCAGAGGGACAGCATGGCAAAAATCATTCCCATCATGAGCAACAGCATTGGCGTATTTGTCATCGCCACCAGCTGCACCAGAGAGATACCCTCCCCATTCCCAAAGTACGATGCTTTTGTGGGAGCCCTTAGCTGCTTTTCCAAGTCGGCCATTAAGGAGATTTTCATATTTCATCCCCTTCCTTCATTTCATCTGTTTATCTCCTTAGTTTTAGCTAAAGACCTCACTAATAAAACTCACTAGTCCTAAAGAAGTTTGAGGGTGAAAAAGGGAAATGCGTGACCCATTTTCAAATAGCCATGTTTAATCTGTTCACTAGAGCAAGACTTAGGGGTATTTTGGCACTGAGTAATTTGCCATTTAAAGTTTGATTTGCATGGCTAGAAAACTCAGTTTTGCATGCACTTTGGGATGATTATTGGGTAATGTTTAGTCAAGTTTCCGTAGATTCTGAACAGCTTCACGATACACCATCTACTAGCATGATTTCCTTCAGCACCAGATATGCACCCTCAGCAAGTTTGCAGACGACACCAAGTTGGGAGGCAGGGTCGATCTGCTTGAGGGTAGGGAGGCTCTACAAAGAGATCTGGACAGGCTGGATCGATGGGCTGAGGCCAATTGTATGAAGTTTAACACGGCCAAGTGCCGGGTCCTGCACTTCGGTCACGGCAACCCCATGCAGCGCTACAGGCTTGGGGAAGAGTGGCTGGAAAGCTGCCCGGCAGAGAAAGACCTGGGGGTGCTGGTTGACAGCCGGCTGAATATGAGCCAGCAGTGTGCCCAGGTGGCCAAGAAGGCTAATCGCATCCTGGCCTGTATCAGGAACAGTGTGGCCAGCAGGAGCAGGGAGGTGGTTGTTCCCCTGTACTCGGCACTGGTGAGGCCGCACCTCGAGTACTGTGTTCAGTTTTGGGCCCCTCACTACAGGAAAGACATTGAGGTGCTGGAGCGTGTCCAGAGAAGGGCAACCAAGTTGGTGAGGGGCCTTGAGCACAAGTCTTATGAGGAGCGGCTGAGGGATCTGGGGTTGTTCAGTCTAGAAAAGAGGAGGCTGAGGGGAGACCTTATCGCTCTCTACAACTACCTGAAAGGGGGTTGTAGTGAGGTGGGTGTTGGTCTCTTCTGTCAGGTGGCTGGAGATAGGACAAGAGGAAATGGCCTCAAGTTGAGGCAAGGGAGATTTAGGTTAGATATTAGGAAAAATTTTTTTACTGAGACGGTTGTCAAACATTGGAATGGGCTGCCCAGGGAAGTGGTTGAGTCACCATCCCTGGAGGTATTCAAAAAGCGAGTGGATAGGGTACTCCAGGGCATGGTTTAGGGGGCATGGTTAATGGTTGGACTTGATGATCTTGAAGGTCTTTTCCAACCGAAATGATTCTATGATTCTATGATTCTATGCTTTTCTTTTCTGTTCTTTGGTACAGGTGTCTCAGAGGAAAGTAAAATCAAAGCAGTCTCTCTCTAATTTCTACATTGGACTGTTTCTTTGGTGAAGACTCTAGCATCAGACTGTGGATAGTGTTTTAATTATCTTCTGCATCTCTCTGTTCACATAGTTATGTTTTTGTCACGTGTACACTGGTCTGTTTCTATATTGTACTGCATAATCTGCTTTTTCATGTTATAAAGCAGATACATAAGGCTGAACCCCGTTTCTGTGAGGAACGTAGTATCAGTTCTTAACAGGCTGAAACTCCTAGTGACTGCCAATAACAGGCTAGTCTCTGAGACCATCCCTTCTCCCTTGGAATAGTCTAGGGAATACTAGCAATCTTCTGGAGATGGCACTGGTAAGCAGTATTGAGTAAAAGGGAATTTGCCAATCAGTTCTCCTATGAAAACAGTCTTTTAGTTAATGAATGTCTTCCAGAGTTTTTAACCCACGTGAAAGCTGAGGAAGCTACATTGACAGTGCTTAGGTATTTATGGTAAATCCTAAACGCGAAAAACAGTTTATGACATTGAAGACAAAATGATTAGTGTCAATGATATAAACACATGACCAAACCAAAATATATATAATCTGACTAGAGCTTCTGCAGGTGAAGAAATTGCATTTGGATACTTATTTGTTTGAAACCGACACATACATGCTTGTCTTTTAGAGACTAATGTAAAACCCATCTGTTTTCTCAGGTAGAGAAAGCATGACGAAAACTGGGATTTGACAAGCTTTTGTGAAGTTTTTATTTGAACTGTATAAGCGGGGATCAAATTAGGTTTTGACTACATAACATTCTAGTGTTACACCAGAAAGATCAAGATGCTATGATAGGTCATCCTTTTATAGGGATGATTGTGTGCAGTTGATACAGCTGTTTATGTTACTCTACAAGTTTTTGCCCTAAATAGGCTAGAGGGAGCTACTCTATAAGTACAACAAACACTCACCTGAGTGATTGTGTGGTTCTTTCAATCTACAAGTGCATCATTTATGATTCCTCATGTAAAGTGACTGGAAAAGCCAAAAGAATGTTTTATGTCAAATAAAAATCCTAGATCAAGTTTAGAGCTTCATTCCTTCCAAAGTATTACAACTAAGTGCAATGGTATTTGACAGCATTGACATTTTTTATATGACTTCTTTTGGCTAACTCAGCATTCTGAAAAAAATAAACAGTGTTCTCCCTTTGTGATTGAAAGGGTTAAATAGTACCAATTCATTACCACTCACAAAAGGATTTATTTTGTTCTCATAAATCAGTTTTATTCCACATTTTTATTATTCCCTTGGGTCAGCTGCTCCAATTGAAATCAATACAAGTGCAAGTGACACAATCAATCTAGATATTTGATTATGGATTTGAGACTCCCAGTTCTGCTCTGTGTGTTTAGCTAGTCTCCTTCTGATAGTGTCCCTGGAGAATGGAAAATTCTTATTGGCATCCATGAATTATGGGCATAGATTCAGAAACCAGATACTGTGATAATCTCCATTTATGTACTGCTGCAGCTAGAGAAAGAATGTTCTAGCCATGGAAAAACAAACTTGAAGATTTTAAAGCTAACTCTTTCTGAAATTTTTTTAGTGTGTAAAATCTCTCATGAAATAAACTTTATAAAGTTTCACCATTTGTCTATAAAACCCCTCAAACAAAATGGATTAAATCAATAATTATATGCTCTACCATCAACTTAACATCACAATTATAGCAAACATTTTTGCTATTTGATGCCTTCTGGTCATTTATAGACAATGTGATGTTATGCCACTTGGGGTACTAAACTGTGCTGGGACGCTTTCTACTGTTCATGTTGGGATAGGAACACCTGGATACTGGAAGCCTGTGTGAAGTCCACATAAGCTGGTTCTATTCATAGAATGCTTTCCAGAGTTGGGTGGCCTCACCATGTTTTATGATTTCTTTAGGTTATGGACTGAGTTCTTATAGTGTGTCCCAACAACACTTAGTACAGTGTGCAGGGGGGTCCAGGACAGATGCCCCTTGATGCTGTTGCAGCAAAGTGAGTTACAATACAGATGAATATGTTTACAGCAGAGATTTAACACCATACTGAATACACTGTTTTAACCGGAAAGTCTAAATGAGACAGACTCAATTGCAAGACTCATTGGGCATTTCTCTTTATGAAAGAGTAATGAGAAAACCTAAACTAGTAATTAAAATGAAAAAAGTTTCTTCTTGACAGTCTCATCTACTATTACAGAGTTTTTAAGTTGAAAGCCTCATGGCACTGAACTGGAAGTTCAGAAGGGTAGATGAGACCACACACCAAACATTCTTCTGTGCCTGCCATCATGACAGAGCCTAATCTCGGCTGCAGTCATTAACTATCCATAGGGTCTGTGCTAACTTTCTTGTATGAGCTTCCCCGTCAAGCTGTGGGCTTTATTCATATTTCAGTCCATAGAATTAATGAGCATATAAATGCACATTCCTTTGTGTTTGTAACACTAATGATCACTTATTTCTACTGACAGGAACATGCTTTAATTGTGATGATTACCCCTGCTTTGCCTTAGGGTTCTTGAAGTATTCTGCAAATTTTCATAGAGTCATAGAACAGCTGATGTCAGAGAGCACCTCTAGACATCATCTAGTCCAACCCCACTTCTTCAAGCAGGGCCAGTTGGAGCACATTGCCCAGAACAGTGTCCAATTGGGTTTTGACTATCACCAAGAATGGAGACTCCACAACCTCTCTGGGCAACTTGTTCCAGTGTTTGACCAACCTCAAAGTAAAAAAGTTTTTTCTTAGGTTTAAACAGATTTACTTGTATTTTCTGTATGTACCCAATGTTTCTTGTTCTGTTGCTGTATACTGCTGAGAAGTGTCTGGCTTCTTTACACCCTCACATCAGATATTTATACACACTGATAAGATCCTCCCCCCTCCAGGCCTTCTCTTCTTGAGGCTAAACAACCTCAGTTCTCTCAAGCTCTCTTTGTGTGACAGATGCTTCAAGCCCTTAATCATCTTTACATGGACTCCACTCCAGTAAGTCCATATCTGTCTTGTACTGGGGAGCCCAGAACAAGACAAGCACTCCAGATGTGTCTCACCAGGGCTGAATAGAGAGGAAGGATCCCTTCCCTTGACCTCCTGGCAGTGCCCCTCCTGATGCAGCCCATGAGGCTGTTGGCCTTCTTTGTTGCAAGGACTTGTTGCTGGCTCAAGTTCAACTTGTTGTCCACCAGGACCTCTGTCTTTTTCAAAGCAGATAAGCAGCTTTTCAGCATCAGCCCCTAGCCTGTAGTGGGGGCCAGCTCAGAGTGACGGACAGAATGTTCAGCATATGCATTCTGTACATCTCAAGACAGTCTAAGATGTCTGTACCAAATTTGAGTCTGAAAAGTCACAGAAGGTGCCTTTGCCTGTTTCAAGGTGAGGGACACTGAGCTGTCAAAGAAACAACTTGGGTAATACAGTCAGAAACTATATGTGGGTCTTTGACCTTTCAGATTTCTGGTGTATGTAGCCATAAGGACTTCCATCTTGTTCTTTAAATATATTATATTTTTCAGTCTTAAAACTAAAGGCTTCTTTACTTAAGAGGGAAAAAGGAAAAACCTAGGGTTTTTCAATGCAAATAAAGTGAACTGTTCATTATTTACAGGAAAATGAATATTTTGAATTCATAGTTTTTCCAGTTTGCTATAGTGCTTTGAAATTACCCATCTTGCCTCATCCAGCAACACCCCCTAACCCATGAGAATGATGGTTTCCTGTGATAACAGAGTCTTTAAATTATGGACTCAGTTTGACGGACTGAGACCATGATATGTCCTTAGGAACAATACATCTGTCAACTCAGGAGCAGAGGAACAAATAGTGGTTCAGGAGATTGAGGCGCAAAATTGGCAGTGTATTCATCTGGAAAAAAACAAAAACAAAACCCAAAACCAAAAAAACCCCACCAGAAAACACAAAAAAGCCCCCAACTCTTTGTTGAAAAGAGGGATATGGCATCAAAGCATAAAAACCATTTCATAAGATCAGGATAACAATTGGGATGACAATTGGAGAACAGTTCATTATTACAGTTCATAGGAAAAGAGAGTCACCAATAATGATGAGGAAAGATTTTTAGCTGGTTTTGTTGGGATAATCAAACTAATGGAAAGTCACAGTTTTTTATTCTGAATACTGCGCTAGAAAGAGTGGGAAAGGGAGAGAGAGAAAGAAGAAAAATCTTAGCTGGGAGGAAAGGAGTAGCTTGTGTGGAAGTTAATGAGGCTGAAGAATAGGCAAAACTAATGGACAAAAGAATAAGCTTACAGATGAGGAAGTGTGCATATTCACAGGTTTTCCCCCAAAAAGATGTGGTGCCAAAGAGTCAGAAACCAGCACAGGGACAGAAACTGGTGGGCAATGAGGGCAAGGTACAGGGAAAGATGGGTAAAAGGAATGAAAAAGTGAGTTTTTGTTTCATTTTTATTTTGCTATTCTGACATTAACTTTTTCTATGGCCCAGGATAAGATACTTAACCTCTGTATGCTCACACACATATAAAGCAGACATAAAAATGTTTGTGCTAGTTAACTAAGTAATCTTTGTATAATTCTTTAGATCCTCATATGAACTGTTCTGTGACCTGGATTTTTGCTACCTTTTTTCTTTAAGTAGTCTTCTACAGTGGTAATAGTTCTGCTTCTATCTGTTTCAATATTGTGGAGCAACACGTTCTCTAATGTAAAAAAGGTTATCAGGACCTGTATGTACATAATGGAAGCAGTATAGATTGGTAATAATAATTCAAAGCATGACACAAAGCCTTAAACTCACTTGAAAAATACCTTTTGCCATGTAGTAGCACACAATATGTAGTGTACTTTTGTAATTGAAGCCTCATGTTATCTTGAAATAGTGATATTGAAAGAAAATAATAGCTCATTAAACATTTGTGATGATAAGACTTAAGTGTTTCAGGCTGAAGTACCTTTTAGGTGGAAATCTCTCTGAATTTCACAAGCCATGGTCCTATAATATCATTTAAGTTCAAACAAATCGGGATAAGATGAACAGTCAGCCAATTTCTAGGACACCGCAAATAGGAAGAGGTAGAAACCTCTTTTACAAAGGCGGCTCGGTTGTTGAAGTCCCTTAAGAATACAAACAGAGAAGTATAGGGAAGTTGATTTTTGACCAATATCGTCTGTATTATGACGGCTAGCTCTTGGTGATTAGGGAAAGAAAAGAACATGAGCACCCAGTAGTATTTTTCACTAGCATGGCCTCCTTGCTTTCTGAAGTCAGCAGCATAGTTGTGTCAGTTTGTTTGCAATACCGACACATTAGGCTGGTTATGTTTAAACTTATTACTTTAATAATCACAAATGCAGTGGTAGTAATAGAAGCATTTGGCATTTGCCCACACATATGAAACATGAATTTTTTTCTGTTTAATACATTAAAAGGAAACATCTCAATTTATTACCTTTTTCCTTAACAACATTACTTTTGATCCAGATGGAAAGAGTACCTTTGAATGTGGCAAATTCTGGAAAAAAACCCAGTTTTTAAATGAGATGAATGTGTTTAGTTTGTATTATTTCTTTTTTACATTGCAGTCTTTGTCATGAGAATGCTTTCATGTTGTACCATTTCCTGCGTTCCTTACAACCTTTGTCATATGAATAAGATATCAGAACGCTAATGACTAATATACAGTATTCTGTGTCTGCTGATACTATACTGTACTACCATGACCTTTGCAATATTATGTATTCTGATTGGCTGTCCATTTCACCTCTTCTCCACAAGTTAATAAGGCTGTAAAAAGGAGAGAACTTGAAATGGCCAGCCAGTCAAATTACAGAATATTGAAAAGGTCAGAGCAGTACAGCACACAGAAAAAAATTATGGAATATATGAGGCATTAAAATTCTTGTGACAATGATTATAACAAGAATGGAAAAGGATACCCATTTATGTTATTTCAATCTAGTGAACCCCATAGGATGATGGACCCAGGACAGCAGTAATTTACGCACCACCGACCCGCAGGAGCTTTATTCTCCTATTTACAGGGGTACTCAGTGACGGGAATGCACATCTGCTTGGGAGCCCCCTTCAAAGTGTCCATCCAAAACCATAGTGAACCTTCAAACACAAATACTCACCAGCTAGAGTGCTATGTGAAGCTTAGCACTTTTAAACAATGATTTTGAATGGAACATGTGTTTGTGTATCTTTTTAATGTAAGTGTGTTTTATTACTTGACTTTGTTTCAAGTATACATAGTTTTTAAGTACATATATGGATAGTCTTTAGCTCTAATTTCTTCTTTTGGATAATGTTTTCCTGAAAAACTGAGATACTTTGATCTGGTATAAACCAGGAATAAACTGGGATCAGTACAGCCTTTTCTCAAATACCAGACTTGGCCAAAGAAGTTCCTCAGAAGTATTGGGGGAAATACGAAGAACCATATGAGCAGGAAGTCTAGTAAAAGAACAGAACCATCATGATGCAAAAATACGGAAAGATTAAGGAGCATGGGGAAGCAGGAAGTCTAGTAAAAGAACAGAACCATCATGATGCAAAAATATGGAAAGATTAAGGAGCATGGGGAAGCCTTTCATGTCTGCAAAGGGTTTGGTCTTTTTTGAGAGGTTATAGGAAGTGGTGGCTCTGAGCCCCATTCCATCTGAATTCACCTTTGGGTACAGGAGCTTGCGTGTCGAAGTGCTGAAGGACATGGTGAGCCAGTTCTAGTTTGTTTTCTGCCTCCGTAGTTAGGTTGTTCGTGTTAGCTGTGTCTTGAAGGGATCTTGCTTGTTGGAGTGCTAGTAACTGTTCATGGCAGGAGTTACAAGGCAGAAATGTGCAGGAATGAGGAGATATTCCGGTAGAAACCACTTGTCTGAAGTAAAACAATGTCTCTTAGGACTTCACCAGTGTCTGAGGCAGCTGCTGTTTAGGTCTGCAGCAGACTGGCTGGTAGGCTACAGTAGGACCTGTGAGCAGGTTGGAGAGAAAAACACACATGAAAAATGGAAAAAGAGAAGCCTCATCCGCTTATACTCACAAATAGGGTCCACACTGAAGCAGTCTAGGCAGGAATGGTGCAGAGTGATATGACAGGGTTATCACTGTATCGCTTTCTGTCAGGCTGAACCTATGTGTCTGCATTTTCCAGCCCACTGAAAGCAAAGTTTAAGCAGTGAGAAGTGGCAAAACTGCATATTGCAAGTCATCCCCAGCAAGACCTGCATTTTAAAAATGTTCTTCTAATATTTTACTTGCCAGTAGCAGTAAGTTGCTTGACTGGGAACTGGAACAAAACACCTTTTGTCTGTGTAAAATTCAAGTTAGGAAACTTGCAAGTACTCCTCAGCTTTTTATTAGAAGCAACGAAAAATTTTGAACTGCCACGTTGTCTATCTCATTGTAAATTTGCAAGTTCATTTTTGAGCTAAATAAAATGGTTATGTAATTACATACTTCTCCTAATTATTGAGTAATTATATACTTCTTATAATTGCCGAGTAATCACTCTGCTATAACTAGAATTTAATGTTACAACTAATTGTATAATTACTGTATATTAATGTTGTTATCCAGGCAACTTGGAATAAGGAGTGTTATCCTTTTAAATCCTTTTCTGTTACTCGAAACTGTATTTTAAAAAATATAGTATAGTTAGCCATTGGAAGAAAGATTAATAGTGGAATAAAAATATCAGCAGAGGAAGTACGTGCTTTCATTCTGGGCTCAGGTGGATGAGAATAAAAATATTAACATGTTAAAACTGTACTGTAGATAGAAAAAGTTTAATTTTCTCATGAATTGGGCACATAAATTGCTGTTAGGGAGCCTACTTTTATGCTTGAGGTTTGCATTTATCCGATGTGCCTTGATCTGTCAACACTGGATTTTTAAACTTTCCTACACATTTTAGGTGAAATATTTTAAAAATGCATCTCTCTTCACAGCCAGACGAGTCCTTAAGTGTTACATGTCACTAGGACCTTAAGAATGTATATGTCAGTTGGCCATTTCTAATGGCTTTATTGTTGTTAATAAAACAATAGGTGCATACAACAGTCACGTGTTGTTGGGTGGGCGTTGCAAATAAGGTGCAGACTGCCCAGTGGTGCACAGAAAAACTGTGATAGATAATGGGACAAATGTGCTTTGCTGGATTGTATCTACCCCCAGATCACACAGAGGGACAGTTCCACAAAGGTGCAGAAGGAGGGTTTGGTATACAATTTAAGAGCTGAGATCAAGTAATGCAGATGCATTTTTTTAGTGCTGGCCAAGTAGCCTGGGTCCATAAGAGTAATCTCAGACAAAATAACTTTGCTTCTGCAGAATTGCTATGTCTGTATGTGGAATGTGTAAAAAGTGGTTGTTCTTGCATGATAAGCAGCTTTGTCTCCATTGCTGTGTAGAAAATGGGGTCTCTCAGGCTAATGTAAAATTCAGTGAAATCCAAAATAAATCGATCGGGTTTCATGAAATTATTCTGCATTCACACTACTGTGGCCTGTTCGGGCAGTCTGGTGCTATGACATGGTGTTATCCAGGTAGAATTTGAGCAACGAGGAACTAGACTACAAGGCAGATTTATAATAAGAGTTTTACAAAACTGTTCCCCTCCCCAAAAACTCAGATAGTATGTTTGCCATATGTTACCAGCAGAATAAATGAAAACACGCTTTGTGCAGCTCTGTGAACATCAAAATAATGGAATGGCTGGATGTGTACTGTAAGTGAATCACAGATTGTGTATAGGAATCCCCAAATTAGAGCAAAGTCCAGATCACTCACTCATGGTAAAATGTAATGAGAGCATGACTGAAATGTACTGCGCATATGCACATGTTAGCGCACATGGTAGAAATATGGAATATTTGAAAAACTCTTTCAGGTTTAATAATATTTCAGTTTTAACAGTTCATTTGAATCTTGCATAAAAATGAGTAAACCCAATGAGTTTCACTTAAAAACTTAATTAAAAGAGAGTTTCTAGTTTTTTTAAATTCTTTCTTATTTAGATTTTGTAGAAGACTTGGATGTGAATATTCAATCTTCTGCCTGTGACAATGCCTTAATTAATTTATGGTATTTTTAATAGTTATATTCTGTTTAATCTCATTCTCATACCTGTGTTCTGAGACTTGTGTGATTCTGCTGTTGTTTGTAATGCAGAATTTCCGTCGACTTCAATGTGAGAGGTCTCCATGGAATGATGGATAGTAGTAATAATATTAATCATTTATATAGCACTTTATATGTTCAAAATATTGGATAATCTTTAAATGAGCTCATTTTTGCTCTCAGATACGTGAGTGAAATCTTCATTGAGTCAAAAAAAATTGTTACTTGACGTACGATTTTTTTTTTTTATTTTCCAGTCTTACTCATCAGGTATTTTGAAAAGGTTTATTTTGTTATTTTTGTAGGGTAGATAGAATATTGTCTTATCTTAAGTTTGCGATCTTAAAAGGTTTGTAAAGGACATGTAGGTTGCTGTGGTGTCCTCTGATAATTTCAGCTGATAAACCGAATACTTCAAAGCCTTCTATTATCTTTGAGAGGACTGCAGGCCATGCTGAAAAGCATGTGTTTCTTACTGCATATGACTAATTCTTATGTATGCAATGGAGTTAGCTTATAAACTAAGTAAGTTTTTTTCTAGAGTTTTTATAGTGAAGTGTTTTTCTAGTGAATTCAGGAAGTTTTACCAGTTTTTCATAGGCAGAATAATTAACCTTAATGTTTTGAATTTGCAGTTATTACACAACTGTTTTAGAACTTGAGTAATTTCTGAAGACTGGCTTCTGTTTGGAGTATATAACAGTCAGCTTTGCAACTGCATGGTTGGTTCATTTATTTTTCAAGTTTTACAAGTACCACAAACTGTTGGCAAAAGGAGGAGAAAATGGTGAATAATACTTGTTCTTCCAAACAGGCTGGTTTTTGGTGCCAATGGTATCAATGGCAACTTTTCATTTGAGTAGAAATAAGACTTGGTTCATAAAGACAGTGAATTGTAGCAGATGCAAGTCTAACATTTGTTCCCCCCCCTTTTTTTTCATAACAGCTAATGCTAATTATTCTATTGTGAATGGTACTCGGATGTTATGCAGCAGCAACGAATCCAATGTATGGGTACCCATTAAAGGACTGATTCCATTTTCTAACTACACAGTACAAGTGAATGCTTCCAACAGCCAGGGCAGCTTGATAAGTGATGCTATAACAATAGTCATGCCTCCAGGAGGTAAGTATGAAAAAGTGCTTTTTCTGTGCATGTAACAATTACACAAATACTTTGCTGAGCAAACCGGTATTTATTATTGGAACTGAGGACTGGAAGTTCAGAAGAATATGTTTGCATTAGTAGTTCTTACTAACAAAGTTGTTCTTTTCAGCTTCTAATTTGTCACATTGCTCAGTTTAAGAACTAGGGAATGAAAACAGGTAGTTGCATAGATAACATGTAGGTGAGAAGTGCATTATATACTTCATTTTTTTTTTCTGTGAATGGTGTTGTATTCTATCACGGACAGCTAATCTAATCTAAGAATATAGAGAAAGTCACCTGCATTTTGTAATCTGTTTTAGAATAAAAGTTAAGTGCTGACAAAGAGCACTTACTGGATGGACTCAGATAATTTGTTTCATAATAGTGGTATAAACCATTGGTAATATATTGAGCCAGAATCCACAAACTGGCGTAGCTGTTGGCAAATCAATTGCCATGTGCTGATTTACAGTGAATGAGGCTCTAAGCCACTTTGGATGTTATGTTCATAAAAAATTGAAGTAAGAGAACTGAGCAAATAATCCCTAAACACTCTGCATGTTTTTGGTTGTTTGTTTTTTTTTTTTTTTAAATGAAAGCTTAAATTTACAGCTGATGTATATGTTTTCCTTTTGCATTCTCTTTTCATGAACATTCTAGTGAATTAGCTTTTGTTGAACAAATGCCAGTGGAAACAATGAATTTAAAGCAATTTTGAATTCCAAAGTGAGAGCCCAACAAAACTTGATCTTGAGAGGTGTCTAGGTGTAGCTGATGAGCAGGAATAGTGTAGAGTGACGCACATATCATTTGAAAGTAAAAAAAGAAAATAAAAGAAAATAAAACCAACCAAACAAAAAATCCCGTAAACCTTACAGCTCAAAAATACAATTACACTTGGAACAGTTTGCTGTTGGTTGGTTGCTGTTGGCAGATGGATTGGTTTTGGGGCCAAACCAACAGAAAGGCTTGTGAGAAGTGAATAAATAAAAGGCAGAGTTTGTACGACAGACTACTGAGCAAGAAGGAAAAGGTAAATTCCTAGCACATTTTATACTTTTCCAATCTGATTGCCAAATTATACCTAATATTAACAAATATACATTGTCATATAATAATAAAACTGCATCTGAGTTTTACTGCTCACTTAAGACTGAGCAGTAAGACACTGACATTTCTAATCCCAGTGTCACACTTCAATTTTGCATGTAGAAATTACAAAATTTGGTAGTGAAAATTTTACTAAATAAGAAGGTGAAGGATCTTTAAAGATAGGCAAGGATGTGCACAAGTTTATGATAGCCATTAAGATACACTTTCTTTCATCATTAGATTGTTGTTGATTACAATTAGAAAACTTATAGCTTTGAAATTATCTTTTTTATGACCTTGTGGTAGTTTAAAAGCAATACCTCATTGATTAAATAGGTTTTAGTTCATGCTTCCTTTTAGTTAATGATCTGAAAACATATTATCCTGATTTACACATAAAATCATGCTGAAAAGCATGTGGCATTCACTAGGATATGTGTGTTTAAGTAGAATTAAATTAGCAGTGAGAGTTATTAAAGAAATCTTCCATACTATTGTCCAGTGGACTGTGATCTGTAGTGAAATGAATAATAAATGAAGTGCTGCATATGAGAGAAGTACTCTCACACACACTATATCCTCACTATATGTGTACACACATGCAGACACACGTGTATATCTAGGACAATGTATGTTTACTTTACTATGACGTTTATTATAATGACTCTCTGAATGCCATACAATTCCATTGCATGCTAAATTATGGGTATAATGGTAATTTTACGCTGGGCTGTATTCAGTGCCTTCACTTACAAACACTTTCTAAATCATTAAATAAAATCTAGGTGCTACTAAAATCAGAAGGAATTTTATTTTTTACTTCAGTGGCCAAGATTTCACTTTGACAGAAGTTTTGTTTGATCAAAGAGTGAAAGAAGTCTCATTATATACAAAATCACAGCCTTTTAATGAGTGTTAAAATGTAGCGTTCTCTTTTCAAGGATAGCAAAAAAGCTGTTTCAGAAATTTGCATTGTGGGGAGTACTTCATGGAGCTTGATGGAAGATTGTGTAAGAGGGAGAGTGGTAGAGGACAAAGGAGTATTCCATTTTGAAGTTACTGCAGATCACTGTTTTTCAATTATGATACAAATTTTCTTTCAATGTGCATTTCTTTTGTTTCATTTTTTATTTAAAATGTATTGCACATAATATAAAGCTCACTAAAGATTTGGTGTTACCTGATTGAATATATCTTAATTTCTCATCAAGCTGATTTGCCATGCTTAAAGTAAACGCTTAAAAAAAAAAAAAATCTTAGAAATAAGGAATATATTTTATCTAAGCTCTTGGCTAAAATTGCAGTGCAGGTTCAAGAGTTCTTGGAAAGATTAAAAAAATAAAAACTGAATCCAAATGTTAATCCATAAATATGAAACTTTCTTTTGACCCTTACCCTGTAGTGGTCTGGAGTTACTAATGGGGTTAGGATTTCAACTCTTAATGGGACTTGGTGCATTAGTGTTTTGTATGCATGGAATTCAGCATTCAGTTTAATAAGTGGTTGACATTGGTGATGTCCCTTAATTTGCTTAAATCTAATTGGCTCTTTTATCAGTCAAACCTGTATGGATTGGCAATTGATCAGAAAGGGTCAGCCATGACTGTGCATGTACTTAAATGCTGGAACCACCAGTTAAAGTCACTGTTGCATAATAAGAAGCTGAAACCATGAGAACAAATGATCTTCAGAGTCGGAAGGCAAAAGAAAGCGGAGAAGTTTTTCAGGATGTTCAAGTTCAGAACAAAGGCATTATGGAGTATATAAATTTTAAATACACTGCTTTTTGCCTCAAGACTTAAAGCTTTTTTTTCCAGATGAACTGAAATCTTGTCTGAAACTGTCTTTGTTACATCAAAGAACTGCACAGAAAGCTAAAAGAAATGGAAGAAGCATAAAAGGGCATAGTTTAAAATGATTAGTGACAAATTTCATACCGCAGAGGTAGAAGTAAATTTTTTTGAGTTTTATATTTTTTCCAAAAAGAATAAATTTGTTCTATTTATCTTGTCCTAAACTGCGTTGGTAGAAGTTGTAAAAAATAATCTACTAGCCAGTGCTTCACATTAATTTGAGGATGCCAGCCAGTAAAAGATCTGGAGAACAAATTGGTTTAGAATTAATTTAATTAGGTGAATGAATTGAAATGATACAATGGATGTAAAACTGCAAAAATCTGGGAGAAAATCTTCTGTATGGAGTCCTTGGTTATATATTTTTCTTCTTAATGAGTGCTATTTCTGATGTAGTGGCACATAGAGGACCCCATTAATTTAGGATTGCTTTGTAATAAGAGATGGTAAGCTAACAGAAAAGAAAGTCACAGTCACTACTGGTAATAGTTTATACTCTAGTTAAATCCATTTGTTCCCTTCCTTTGACCACAAAAGCCCTAGTATGGAAGGGAATGAGAAGTCCTGTATGCAGAGAGGAAGAAGATAGATTATGTTGAAAAAATATGTGCAAAGAGAGATAGCAGAGAGAGACAGGCTGCTGATCAGATGGGTACCAGGAAGGTGGAGGCTCAATCATCACCTCCAAAGCACAGAAAAGGACTGGATCCCCAAGTATTGCAAGGGGTATGAAGCTTGTTGTGGATGGTAATTGTGTATCACATTGCAGAGTTGTCTTTATGTGGTTACAAACCATTAACTCGGTGCTGATTTACCTATAGAAAAGAGCCTGAAAGAATTGATATATATTCCCTATGTAAAACATACAAGGGAAGATACTCTAAAAAAAAAAAGAATTTGCCTAAGCAGTGAAGTGTCTCTTCAATCTCTTCGGTAATTTATGAAGTATGTTTTTCATTTATTTGCTCTGTCTGTGATGTGCACAACATAGGAATGTGTAGCTGTGAAAGATGTCAGATTTTGCCTTGGACTTTTAAGTACCTGCCCTTTGCTGGTCCCTTGTTTGCATATGGGATGCTGCATGCCCCTGCCTACAAGTTTGGACTAGTTCTCAGCAGCAAAAAGTGAGCCTACATACTTGTAGCTGTTGATGTTTGTTTGACATCTACAGAGGATGGTGTCCTGCAACCAGAGGATTTCAGCCACTGTTAGTTTAGGTAGCAACACCTCTGAGACTGGATATTGAACCACGTCATAGGATCATTGATCTAATTATGCAAACAAATAAGAATCACATCATACAACTTATATTCACATCTGAAAGCATTTGCTCATGTAAGTTGATCACTGAAGCCAACAGGCCTCCTTAGATGAATGCATATTCAGTAAACAAAGCAAACTGATGCTGTTAGGTCAGAATTATTTAGGAAGAAAACCTGATGCTCAGCATCACATTAAGAGTCACACCATAAAACTTGCTTTGACAGAATTTCCTTTACTTCAAATTTCAGATATTTCTGAGACATTATTTGTTTTTCTCAATTCTCTCCTTTTTTCTAGTCTTTCTTTCTTTCTTTTTTTCTTTTTTTTAATTTTATTTTTCCTATAGACTTAGACTAAAATCCAACAGGATTCTTTTTGTTCTATATCTTCTGTTTCTTTTTCGCTTTTTTTCTCTTACATTCCCTTATGTCACTTCTTGTAAAGGTAGAGTAGTAAAATCAGAATTTAAAAATGGAAAAAAGTAAATGAAAGGTAGTTTAGGAAAAAAAAAAGCTTCTGGCATCATTCTATTTTATTCATTGCAAAAAATTATATTTTAAAAAATTCCAAATTCTCAAACATCTGCATTATATCTCTATAACTTCAGAATAATATAATCTCTGATTTTGATGAAGAACAGGAAATGTTTAAACAAAATTGTTGCAAACAAGTCGACAGGGGTGGGGAGTGTTAACAGAAAGTTCTTGATGAAAAATTGTGACCATATCTTTTCTAAAGGTAGTTTAAGGAGAGAGCAGGTTAGAGTAGGGAGGGGGAAGGAGCTCTCCTACATCCCTCATCAATGACCTAGCTAATTAAAGAGTGTCAGTGGCAAGCTGTGTAAATTGTCCATTCCAGTTCCTTTTGCCCAGAAAAATGATTTCATGGGGATATAAGGGTAGGATTGCAAAAGTGCTTGTGTGGAAAACTGGGAGTTGTTCTAATGAAACAATAATTCTTCTCTAACCTCTGCAGTATTGAACTGATTGTCATTTTCATTAGTTCTACTTTCTTCTTTTATTCCCCTCTCCCAGTCTGTTCAGCGCATCTTTCAGTGAGCTCATACTGTGTCTATTCTTGGTTTCGGATGGGTGTTTGGGGTGGCAGGACAAGAGAGAAGTCTCATTCCTGAAAGGTTGTGTTGTCAGACTCCAGCGATGGGAGGCACAGAGGTGCCCACTTTACTGCTCACTTTCCTAAATTGCAGCCAGTTGGGGCTCAGCCTAACTCCACACATCATAAAGGACCACCTCAAGGTTGCTTTCAATTGAACCTTAGTGTAAGTCCCTACTCATAAAACTGGAGAGCGTCAGAAAGCAATGACACTCCAACTATGTCTTTTTTTGTTCTGATTGCCTCCTTCCCTTTGCCCCTGCACCCTGTCCTTTTGGGACTAGGCAGGTCGCCCATAGTTACAGCTATGCTGTTACCATGCTCCAGACATAAGACACCTGTATTTATCAGCTCTTACGTTGCTTTCTGTCTTCTGGAGCTGCATGAAACAGGGCATGGAGATCAAAACTGCAATTTGGTTGCCTAGAAGAACATGGGTGTTTTTGCTTGCTTGGGGAGTGCCAGATGAGAAAGGGAGAACTGTGCAACAGCTAGAAATAGCCAGCTGATCATCTATAAGCAGGCAATAAACCTCATCGCAGAGGTCTCATTCCAGGTCGTTCCAAAACTTTAGCCTTAGCATGAGGTCCAGGTGGTACTTAAGATCTCTTGGAAGAAATCTGTGGTAGAGCAGATTTCACACTGGAAAACTACAGCTTGATTGTACTTCTGAAAAACAGAAGTACATACAAAAGTGGGAAAAATGGTCTGTTGTGGAATTTAGCAGCAGATCGTTATTTAAAATGATTACCTACCATCGCATAAAGGTATTCTGGCCCAATTTCAATTGTACATAAAAAAGGTCACAATTTAGATGAAGTATGCAATTTTTATATAAATCTTAAGCCTATTCATGGTTGGGTTTTGGTTTTTTTTTTTTCATTCTGTGTAAATCTGAACGAGACTGGTCAGTACTCTAAAGTCAACATTCTTTATGTGATAAATTAGGTTCTTCTGATGAAGGAATTCTACAATAAAATGACATTGAAATTCCTAGTGAAAACATACAGAACACATTTGAAAAATCACACCATGAATTTTGTCTTTTAAACCATTTTCCAGATATATGCAAGTATTAGGAATTGGATCAATTTTTGTGTTAACTTGGCTACGATGATTTGCACTGCTTTTCTAAAAAGCTCACTACATTGTATTTATTTTTGACAACTTCTGCCGCTGTACTTTCCAGAATAAAATGGCATTTTCATTAGCTGTCAGCAAAGGCAAATGTCTGTAGGTTGGTTTTTGGGTTTGGGGTTTTGGTTTTTTTGTTTTTTTTGGTTTTTTGTCATTTCATTCTGTACTTTCTGCACTTGAAGCATCTAGATTATGGAAGTTAGCCTGCTGATCATAAAGCACTTGAGTAAAGTGGCAAGGGTTTTTTTGAGCTACTTTGCACAGTTGAGGAAGCTTTGAAGTTCTTCTTTTTGCAATGAACTCTGTAAGCCTCCAGCAAAGTTCGGTCACCCTGTTACATATTCGTCACATTCCCATATTTAAAAAAAAAAAAAGCTTAAGGGGAGAAGAATTAAGGTCTCTTAAGATCTTGCTGAGTGTGAAATGTAGGGGGAACCAAATCACTATTCTCGTCCTCTCTTTAGCTGGGGACAAAACTAGAGATGATCTTTCTTAAACATCATAGCCATAAAAGTGCTTTTGATTTTTTTGCTGGTTTCCTTTATGGTTAAAGATAACTATTAACTCCTATTTGGGACTTTTTTGTGTAGTTTGGAAATAGATCTGGAATTGAATTTAAAATATCTTAAACTTTGTATCTGCATCCTTAAAACACTTTGCAGAATTAAAATATTTTTCCTCCATATAGTTAGTTATTTGTTCTAGTGGTGTTTTAAGTTTGACTTTTCCTTACTTTTTCATAGCATAGTGCTCCTCATTATGTAACATCTATGCAGTTATCTTTGGGCTAGTTGACTGAGTACCTAAGGAAAAATAAGCTTCTCTATAAAGACAGAAAGGGAGAGAAAAGGGAAGTTGAGTGAGAATCAGTCATTAGTCACCATTTCTCCTCTGGTGTCCCTATAATGCACTGTTGTTGTATGCTACTCTCTTTCTTACAACAAAGGTGACTATAAGAGTCTATAGCCCTTAGTGATTCCTGACATTTGACAGTTTTTCCTCACGGTGCTTCTCTTTCTGAACATTTATTTTTGTGTCTGCATGCACGTGCAGATGCATACACACAAATATATATGTGATATATTAGTGTATGCATGTTCATGCATGCATGCTGGCTTTTTGTCTTTTTTTATTTGGCTCTGTATGCAGGTCTTATTTATTCTTCTGGCAAAGAAATACTACACTTTTAGATTAATTCCATGTTAGTAAAATAAGAAAGAAAGGGAATTCATGTATTTCATGTTATGGTTGGATACATCCAGTATTGAATTATATTAATTCTTACTATTTGTATATTGACGTATTTACTTTTATGATTTTTACAAATCTTTACTAATCCAGCTTTCCAGTAGACTTCTGAATGAGCGAGGATTGTTATTCCCATTTTACAGATAGATAGAAAGACAGGCATGTGTTAGCAAGGGAAGGTAAAAGTTTTTTATATTCATCCTCCTGCTGAAAAGTATAATATACATGTCAAAGTTTGTCAGCCTCTCTTCTTGTCCCTCAGCTTAGACTGGGGGATTGCCTCTCCATGAAAAGTGTCACCATGGTTGAATGTAGCCACTGTGTACATAGAAAACACATGAATTCAGGTTGACTGATTTTAGATTTTAGATTATCTAAACAGCTCTAATAAAACATGTAGAAAGAAAAGAAGTTGAATGAGTGAAGAGATGGCAATATAGAAAGAAAGAATATTTCTCTTTTCTCTATTTTTTCCTTCCAGCGAAGTTGTGAGTGCTCTTACATACTAAGAAGTCTGTTTGAGAGGGTTATTCGTAAGAAATTGATAGTGCTGTCCAAAAAATTGAACAGGATGTTCCTGATGGTTGTAATCTGCAATAAGCAGCTGTAAATTTTCTGTGATGAATATTTAGCCCTTTCAGTCTATGTTTTAAAAACACACAAAGGACAGAGAAAGTTTTCCCTGCCTCTTTACTTTTTGTCAAAAGATTGAAGAAAATCTATGTTGTAGAGAATAAGTATTGCCAAGGTATTTCCATTACCTCAACATATGGTGAATTGTATGTGCAGATTGGAGTAAATGCTGTGACATGTCTTGTGGCATACGAGGCAAAACACAGTCAGTCTGGCTTGGGTTTGAATAAAACGTGATGGTGTTACTAAGACTTTTAATCAATTAGGCTACCCAATTTTAAACAAGACGAGGTCTTTTCAGTAAAAATACTTGGGAACAGATCATTCATTGTTGTATGTTGACACACTTCCACCAATTTCAGTGGATTTACATGTTCTTCAGCATTATTTGAGGACACGAAGCCAAGAGTTAATTCATATAAATAGTTTATTTGTTAAAAGTGTCTAGAACAGGACATTAACTGATGAGTGGCTAGTTAATAATGCTGTACAAGCATTCCTGTGTGGATGGGTCGGGTATAAAAGGTTGTAATCCTTTTACCCTATTCATCAGATAAGTCAACTGTATATTTTGCACAGATTATTGCCATGTGTGAATAGGCTTGTCTAAATTGCTCTTTATTCACCTTAAATATTAAATATTTTGCTTCAGTGGATAACACCTGGATCATATTTCTGTCAATGGAAATACTATTTTTAGTGGGGGACCAATCCATAAAAACAGTTAGGGATTTTTGCCACAGTTAGGTGGAACGGAGGTGTCACCTTTCATATTCTGTTATAGTTTATCTCTGTTAGAGCACTGGCTGAAAAAACATCTGGTGTAGTCATCCTGAAGTGACTAACATTCCCATCTCCCACTTGCCGGGCAGCATACTAATCTCTGGGTTCATAACCAAGGCAAGGCAGAATACTGCCCATCTGTCCTGTTGAAACTCTACTACCGGGGGGGCGAAGGTCTTGTTTATTGGGCAAGAAGACAGAGCAGGTGCTGTTGTAACCCAGGGCTGAAGACACTGCTCAGGTTGGGGTGAGGCAGGGTACATGTCAGCAGCAAAGCGGGCAAGAGGGGCAGGTCTTGAGCTCTGGGCATTTGTGGATCTGGATGTATGTTGTTCATCAGTGCTGATAGTCAGCATGAGCATCAGAATGTGATCCTATTGCTATTTTCTAATACAGCTTAATTTATTGATACTGCAGCTGTTGAACTAGACTGTAACATGAAGTGACAGCCATAGCATTGCAGCTGGCAATTTTGAGAAGTGATAAAAATTCTTGTTTACTCTGTAAATGTGATAGTTCAGATTTGTCAGCCTTAGCCTCATGTGTTACATAAGAGAATAATATACAGTGTGCTGTTGTTATTTTCCGAATTATAATAGTTTTATTTCCAGAACTAAATTTTTGATTCTGCTCTTTGCCATTGTGCAGATTACCCCCCTGAGATTTTTGCATGTTGATCAATGGCAGGATTTGGTTATATAGGAAAAAACACTCCCTACTGTTAATGATGACAGATACAATTAAATTAATTCTCTGCCATTTCCTTTGAGGTACACAGATTTTCTCCATTAATATTGATAGACTTTAGAGTCACAAGCACATGTTGCGAGAGGAGCAAACCCCTGAATGTTGTATTTTGCTCTTTGTGGAGCTGACTATATCACTTTATGTCTAAATGTAAGGAAAGCTGCTGACAGTTTTGATATATTAAATTATAACTGAGAACTAATTCAAGGATCAAAGATGCTCTTTGGGAGACATCACTTTACTGGTAGGAAAAATCATTACCTTTTTTCCCAGTCTCATATATTTGTACTGTATGTCTTGGAAATATCATTCCCTACAGTTTCTGAATCTTGATGTTTAATTTAACACAAAGGTCTTTGAGCAGCACAATGGGAGGGGGGCTTCTGCTAGTAAAACCTCGTAGAAGGAGATTGAAAAGTACATGTTTTTTCTCATTTATCAAAGAAGTGCAAAAATCTAAACTGACATTTTATATCAAATGAATTATGAACTGTGTACTTTGTACCTAAGGGAACAACAACTAAATTAGACTTTTGTTAAAAAGAGAGAGAGGAAAAAATAGGCTTTTAATAAAATATACAGTCATTTTTGGTATTTTGTCTGAACCTGACGTATGCTGTACTTTGCACAAGAAAACTAGAGAGTATAGGCTACTTCAAAGGCTATATGCTTTGAATGCCTTAGAGTGAATTGAGAAGCAGGTTAAGATAACACACAAACCAGAGTTTCTACTTAATAAGTATTGTTGCTTTGATATTTTTGTTTTCAGCCTTGTCCAACTCAAGTGAACAGGAAAAGATAATATGCTTTTTAATAGTTTGAAGATTGGAGCAAAGTAGTAAATTTTTTTTTTTTTTTTAACTTTCATTTGTGAGAATATGGTTGCTACTGAAAAAACTTCTAGGCAGCAAAATTTTAGAAGACGCTTGATTGAACTATAAGAGGTAAATTTTCAAAGAATTTTATACTCAGTATTTTAAGGGCATGACTTCCACTGTCTTTAGGTGAACACCACTTCTTGCAAGCAAAGAGGAGACTCCCACTCTACATGCAAAGCTAGAGTTTGTAAAGTTTATGAGATTTTGTACATTCCCAATTTATGAATTTCCTTCATGACTTTCAGCAGGAATATATTTATTTCTGTGCACTGACATAGAAGACACTTTGATACTGTTGTGATAAGCACCTACACCTTAGAGAAAATGGGAAATGAGAAGATAAAATTCCATGGTTCCTTTGACAGCATATTCCCTAGTGCACTGCTATGGTGCTTTTTGATATATGAACAAAATATCCAAGAACTAGTTGCTTTTCTCATACGTCATATACATATATTGCATAAAGATATATTTCGGAAGATTAGGTAAGTTAGAATATACAAAAGCTTTTGGAAACTCTGCAAGCTCCTTGCAGAAAACAGTGGTGTATGAACAGCGATTGTGGGAATATAATACCATGAACACATCACAAAATCTGAAACACGAGACCAGCTATGTTTGTAGCTTTAGTATTGTTTTATATGACTGCCATCAGGAGACCAGAACCAAAACCAAAGCTGTAATGAGATGTATTAATGATGGCATGTCCTCCGCTGAGCTATCCAAATGTACTCACACCCAAGGAGGCAGTGTCTTGGTCTTTGCAGCCTTGCAACTCCCAGTAATGATAAAGTCATCTGATCCTTTAATATGTGGGTCTGCTGTGAAGAATGGTTCATTTATTGGTATAAACAATGGGTATTTTTAGTTAAAAGTATGGTGATTGTTTTTCCTCATTTATAACTAAGATTTTACTTTTATTATTGAACAATACAATATTTTCTTTTTCTAAATGTTCTCTCTATTTATAAATTGTAGTGCTATATAGGATTTGTTTCAAAACAACATGTAAATGCCACTGGAAATGTGGCAGTGTAAATGCACGTTTTTCTGTTACAGAAAGGGAAGGAGAAGAGGTGGCAGCTTGAGGGGGTGCAGTGGTTTGGCAGAGCCACAACAGGGAGCTGGTCCCCTCCAGGCGTGTCAGAGAGTCAGATTTTCTGCTTGTGCTGTCTGTGGAGGAGATGAGAGGGATGGAGACAACAACTGTAGGTGGGAAGAGTCACTTCCTTCTTTCTCAACACCTGTCGCCCATTTTCACTATAAAAAGACACTGACAATGAGACAAGGGGGTTTTGTGATTACCCCATATGGCATAAAGTAGTTAATTAGCAGCTGCAAACCAAATCCAGCTCTGTGTTGCCTGGATTACTAGGAGCAGAAACTTTGAGGAAACCTCTTTTCCTCTTCTTTCTGCAAATAAGGAAAGAATTTGAGGAGGAAAATGTCTGTTATGGATTCAGTTGTTTCATGGCCAAAAGGTAGTCCAGTGACGTGGATCTCACAGATACCTGTAGGACATTCAAGATATAATAGGACCACACCACCCACTGTGTGTAGTGGCTCCCTAACACCAGCTAATCTCTCATCTTGTCAGCTCTGTTTTCTATTTATGGACACTCTCAAGCTTGGATTCCATCAGAAATAGTAGTATTTCACACCATCCTCTATGTACTGCAGAGAAATTTATGGATTAAAAATAATTACAAGTGATCTTATTGCAGATCTAATTTACTTGCAAACCTGCATTGTTCTTCAGTCTGTACATTTAGGGATATATACATTTAGGGATATATAAACTGATGCTTCTGTCAAAATGCACATCAACTGGTAACGCTTTAGTTTTCTGCCAGCAGGGTAGGCTGATCTGTGAGTAACAGACCACTGGCACATTCATACTGCAGGAGTGCACGTAATTTGAACCAGGAGACTTCTTATTTAACAAGAGCTTTCATATCTTTTCTAATATCTCACTTTCTTTAGCATTCAGTTAGGTTGCTATATTTTCCTAGTTTCTTTTGCCACATTGAGTGGACATATAGCAACAATCATTTGCAGAAACGACTTGTTCGAGTAGAATGCTGCTTTCTGGTTTTGAATATCCCGTTATCCTTTTGCTTTCAGTCATAGAATAAAACAATATTAAAAATTAATTTTCAACAACTTATGCTTCAGACTGAGGCATATGCTTCTTGTAACATCACCACCTCTGTGCCTTTTCCTTTTTCTTTGTTCCTTCTTCATCTTCTATGATGTTAGAGTCCCCTTCATTGAATTATTAGGCTGAAAAAGAGCTCATCGGGAAATCATGTCGTGTGTCTTCTTTCCTCAAAACCGTAAGTTGTCTCATTTCTGGTAAAACAGTTGTTTACTCTGATGGAGATTTGAAATCTTTCTTGCAGCAGTTTAATCCCATTACTGTATGTCCTGTTTCCCAGGACACAGATTTTCTTTGTCTTTGCAAAACTTCTGTGAAGTTGAAGATTCGTATATGTCTATTCCTTTGCTCTTCTATTATTCTTTAAGCTACATAGGTTTAAACTTCCTTCCCTGGTCTTTTCCCAACCATCATTGATATAATTTGGTTTTTTTGTTGCTTTCAGGAAGCCCCTATTTCCAGAGCTATCTAAGAACTGTTTAGTTTCAAACATGAAGTAAAAGCCTTGAAAGCCAGCCTGCAGTTCTTTGAAATTGTACCATCAGCATTAAGAAAGAAACTTCAATTTAGCCAAGTGTCTCCTCACCAGCAGTCTATGAGACTCTCACCAGAAATGTTTCCATCAATGTGGAAGCTAGCATACCTGCCTCTGGTCATAGCTCTCAGCCTGCAGATATCAGTTGTAAGGGAAGCTGCAAGATTTTGAAGATGATGTCAAATTCTTTCCCCTTCTTCCTTTCAAACAACAAAAAAACCCCAACCAAAAAGTCCTAAAATTAATCTCTAAAACTGCTTCACGCAGGAAGCTGAAGTTATTGCATGAAGATAGAGAGGGTCTTGTTCCCTCTGCTCTTGCCACATCTGTTCCCCTAAGTAAAAAGGCAGATCTGGTAGTTTCTCAAAGCTACTTCATAGAGATACTTCATTTTCCAGTAACCAGAGTCACAATTAACCCACAGGAGCTGTTTCTTTGATTGTGGGTTTTGCCTGATTTTGTAATAGCAATCCTTATGTTTTTTCCTCATAGTATTTTTTTTTTAAATTAATTTTGTGATATGACAGTTATTGGCTAGGCATCCTTTTAAACAGTCCGATGAATAATTAGTTTTACTGGGCAGTTATAAATTCCATCCAATGTCTTTATTACAGGTATTAAAATCATTAATCATTCAGCTAATTGCTTATTGGCATTCTTTTGTAGCTTTTAGAGTTTAGCAAAGTTCTTGCTGAGTAACATGGATAAACTTCTATCTAGCATGAGGAAGGCAGGCAAGTTACTTCTTGTATCAAGGTAGAGGTGACAAATCTGTAAGACATTTTTATAGTATTGACCTCAGTAAAATATAACACTTAGGAAAAAGGCATCTCTTACACATATTTTTACTTGAGACCCATATCTGGATTGCAGATGTTGAGGTTGTACATGAAGAAAAGTTATTAAAAGGAGGGGGAGGTCTGATTTTGTTTTTCACTAGAGCAGTATTAATGAGGAGTAAGTAAGCCTGCTCTGGGATTACAAAAGACAATTGTCTTAAACTTGAGGTTTGCAGGTCATGGAGTAAAGCTTGAGTTGATTTTCAGGGCCCTACTAAAATTGTACTCTGCGGCTTGGAATACCAAATAGTGCAATCAGAGGAAAATGTGCAGTTAGAGCTTACACACTTAATCCAGATAAAGCTAAATTTTAGATTTTTCAAACTTCTTATTTTCATCTTTCCGAGTGATATTGTGCCTTACAAGTACAAGTAACATTAAAGATTAATGCTAAAAGTGAAAAGATTTACAAAGCCACTCCTTTTCAAATGAAATTACTATTACAGCAGAGATCAGATGTATAAAACAGGATAGATCGTGAAGAGAGAACAAGATATTTCTGTGCCCTGTTTATGTTATACTTCTGAAAAGAAAATTTCACTAACCTGAGGTGTAAACAGGTTTGGATTTACTGGGAAGTTTATGGAGGCTTTAAGCTACTCCTTTATGTCTCTTTACTGGCTTGTTCCCATAGCACAGCTTCTTTTCTTCCCAAGCCCCATGTGCCAGAGCGGGACAACCAAGAAGGGCCACCATGGACCTTTCCCATTGTATGTTCCAAAGTGCATGGAAGTGTGTTGAATAAGGGGTGCATTGTCTCTGGTATTTGTATTACTAGATGGAGATCTGTCTGTAACTGGAAACACATACCAGTGAAATTATAAAATTAAGACGACAATCCAAGAATACTGTATGCATTCTGTAGGCATTGAGTAGGTGGAAAACAAAATGGTTGAAGATATATATTAAATGAAAAATCAAGAACAACCGCATATATTCTCTCTACACTGGGTAGGAAAGATAACTGGGAAAAGAGGGTTAAAAAGCAAACCGGAGTAAACTTCAATGAACCTGTAAAGATAAGAAACAAAAAAAAGCAATCTTCTGCTTTGCTGACAGATAAAGGTTTATAACTAGCATGCCCTTCTAGTGATGACATCGTGGCCCAGCATTGTGGCCTGTCTTTCGGTTAAATGAAACAAAACCACGTGCCCATGTTGAGAATTATGGAGAGTGCAATGACTGGAATTATTTGGACTGAGCAAACAACTAGATAACAGGCATACCTGGGAAAATCAGAAGAAACAAATGTCAGCGTGCAGAACATATTGCCATAAAAAGTGCTGTAATGAGATGATCTCAGTATGGGCACCTAAAATAGAAAATGAAACAGGAGTATCTAAACAACTACTGCAATGAAATAAAGAAATGGGGTTTGTGAATTGAACCTGGAAAAGAGTGAGAGTAGGCATGACTGAGCAAGACATTCATCTAAAGGCAGTCTGACTGAAACTTTTCCTTGCTGTTATGGCACAAACTGTAGAGAGCCTATTTTCCTCCTCTGTAGTTAAATACCTGCAGTTATCATTTGCATCCATGTGCATGAAAAATATTTTGATAAGATACAAATGCATTGCCTGTGCTAAATATTTTACATATGAAAATGTGGCAAATTGTAGACTTACATTCACATAGCTCCAAACTCTTCTAGCTGCCTATCTGCAGATATTATGGATACAGCAGGGGCAATATATCTGATCACTGTTAAAAGTGGTGTGTCGCTTCACTTCAAAGTTGGTGTGAGTTTACACCCATTTGATAGATATCCAATCAAGCTCTACTGACTTATCTTCCTCTTATTAAAGATTAATAGTGCAGACATTTTTATAACTAAATAATAAATTATTGTCCTAATGGCAGTTCACTTTTAATAGTCCTACTCAAAAGTCTTCTACTTCCAGAAAATTTAAATTTCAGATATATCCTTATGATAAATATAATGAATACCTCTCAGAAAAGTAGGCTTTCAACATGGAGTAAAAATCTAAGCACAATCATTTAACACAATGCTTGCTGCCCTAAAAGAAACAAATACTTACAAAACTGACTACTACTGCATATGTTGTTTAAGATAAGGAAATTGAGGCAAGAAGTTGAAACACTTTTCAAAGACTGTTTAGCACATTAGGGGCCGAGCAGGGATCAGATTTTTCTTGATTCATCTGCATGTACCTGAGTATCTGGAATACAATATATCATTGTCAGCTTGAAACAGTCTTCAGTTTTTATTATTTTGCAGGGCTGCTTATTAATTCTTTGATATGAATTGACATCTGATTAAATATTTTATTCTGCCTTTGTAGTCTCTTCATATACAAAGCGTGACTTTCTGCCCTGCTAAGTGAGGATTTACTCGGCTAGATGTTGATTCAGTAGGTTGCAAGTGGAGTGGTTGCCCCCTGAGGGTCATATTAAAGCTTGAGGGGAGCTTTTTGAGCAACATTGCATCTTAAAGACGATATATCAAGCTGATAGATACATGGGTCTTCTGTTGAGAAATTCACAGTAGAATTATTGCTGGTTGCCAGTTATTACTTGGGTAGTAAGGAGTCTCTTGGGAATATGGATTGGATAAAAAGGGTTAAGCTGAGGGGAAATGTTACACTGAAGACCTTGGTGATGAGGAGTGTTTGAAACAGTCAAAGTATGGTTTGTGTACAATTTAGAATTACCATTTTTGAGGGGAAGTGCTCTATAGTTTTAATGATCAAAGCGTGATTTGTTTAATAGAGCACCTTTCTCCTTATGACTAAGCAGAGACTTGACAATTTCTTTGTTGTACCCTCCTGCCCCCCTGCCCCATTCCTCTGGAAACGCAGAGCTGAGGACACTTGCTAGTGCGTAGCTGAGGACATTCTCTGCAAGCTACTGGAAGTCTTTCAGACTAAATAAATTTGCTGTATATTCTAACATGTTGGTTTGAAAGTAGTGGGCTTGGCTTGTTCTACAGGTCAGTCGACTTTCACAGAAGAGATTTGTCCAAATTTTCTACTCTTCCCTATGCTGTGCTTTTGTTGGTAGAAGAGATTTTAACATTTAGCTGAGATTACCTACGCCATTAAAATAACATCCGCACTGTGAATTGTTATTGACATTTAGACAGCTACATCTTTGTTTTTTGATGAACATTCCTGTATCGCTATAATAACCACCACTATACATACATAAAGCTTAATCGGAGCTTTTACTTTGTAGATCTCAGAGAGCTTTACAAAGAAGGATAAGTATTATTATCTCCATTTAACAGATTGAGAAATGAAAGACAAAGGTGAAGTTATGTGTCCTGACAGAACTGGAAATAAATTTAACGCTTTTGCCTCCTCAGTGAGTTGCTCACACTGTCTCCTCAATAACAGTGTGAACTTTGGCTTCCTGGCCAAATTACAGCTCAGGTAATTAGATTCATTTTTAGATGTAGAATTTCTGTGTGCACTTAAACAACTGGTGCATTTTAAGCTACAGACAGTTCAGTTTTAAATAAGGTTGTATCCTGCTTTGAAGGGATATTGAGTCTTTCTGTTAGTGTCAGCTTGTGAAAACACTTTAACACCCTCTAATGTAAGTTTTTACATTAATTGTGCCATCTTTCTCGTGCTGGCTGAATTTGGCTGAATTTGCCTGCTAACAACTTCAAGAATCACTTTATAAAGGGATGCCAAAATAATTCCTGATTATCTGTGAGTACTGTACTTTACATCCGTAAGATTTAAACCCCCTTATTGCACAACTTCAACATTAGTTATGTTGCTGCGAAACAGAACAATGTTAAGTGAGGTAAATATATGTTCTCCATTTTACTCTAAGAGGGAAATTTAATTCGCATACAGAGGCATTTGGTGTGCAGATGCTTGTTTTTGATGGCTCAGCTGGAGGGATGTTGGGGGCTGTTCAAGTTAAATCAGCCATCTTCTTCCCTCTGAGTTGAGGTGCTCACAAACTCTTGATTGGCCTTGAAGGTGTTGGCAAGGGATTTGCAGACCATGAATTACCTTAGTCTCAGACATCTCCTGGATTTCGAAACAGGAAGATTTCAAGTTTACTTGGGATTTACTGGAGCCTTATTGCCTACATCTAGATAACAGCAGCAGGAGGGAGCACCCAAAGGCAGCCAGGCTGGCTCAAGCCCCAAAATTTTACGTTGTCTTTTTCATGGTAACAGAGGACAGAAAGGGAGGGAGGGAAGCTGGAGGTCCTGTTCCACTTCATCTTGTCCTGAAAAAAAACCAGGAGGGTTGCAGGGCTAGGGGCCAATTCTCAGAAGTAAAATACCTGATAATAACTCAGGTACCCCAGCAGCCAGTTTTTAGTAAAAATTTCTTATGAGAACTGGTAGAACTTGAACTTAAGGGAAAGGGAACCAGTCTGTAGATTGGAGCAAGACATGTCTTGTGCCTTTCTATGTAATACAATTTGGAGCTGGACCTGAAGAATTTTGAAGTTCCCCAGTCATAAGTATCTATAATCAGAGTAAAAGTGTCAGACGCTAGTTCGTGTATCTCTGTATGTATACGTCAGTAAAAATAAAAACTACTGTATATGACTGATGACTTTTTTTTTTGGAGCCAATGCCATCCTTTCATGTGTTTCAGGGAGAGAATGATTCAGACACTGTATCACAAAGTCTGTTTCTTTCCTCTTAGTAACCACCTCATATAGAGGAGGTAAATGAAAATCATAAAACTTACGGTAAAATACTGTTCGCTCATCTTACAACTTACGCCTTGAGGCTTACAACTACACCTTAAGTTACAGATCTGTGAGACTGTTTTTTCCAATAAAGAGAAGGAAGAAAATAACAGCAACAAAAATTTTCTGTTGGAAAGACCAAAGAAAGAAGCAAATGGTAACTACTGGACCGTGAAAAGCAAAACTATTATACAAGAGTTTAAATGACAAAGGCAGTAACTTTCCAGTGTTTTAACTCTCTGGAAAAGAGCTACAGAGCTATGGCTACAGACATGCATTATATATAAAAGTTCCAGATGTGTTTATATGCAGAAAGTTTCTTCAACAGATTGTTTTCTTCTTAAAGTAAAAACAAAGCCATAAACTCATGGGTGCAAATTGGCATAGTTCTTTTTACTGCATGCAGTGAAATTTGCAGCAGTTAAAGGTCATTGGTGATATCATTACTGACACATTTTGATCTACAGTTCCTGGACTTCATAAAAATTAATTTCATTAACAAAACACTGGACTAGAGACTGAGACTTCCGTGAATTTATTTCAATTTCTACTTAAAGATGCTTTTCCCCTTAAAATTTCTGCTGTTTTCTTTTAAAATTATTATTAATTTATAAGGGTGAGAAGGTATCCGAATGATAAAAGTCTGATCGATTTTACTCTTGCTGGGTAATATTTCTGTGAGCATTTCTTTAACTTCTTAGGGTGGCAGAGCTGGGCACAAGGAGAAGTAGATAATATTTGAACAGGTGGTAGAGAATATGTTCCTTCTGAATTACTTTTGGTGTTTGGAGGTTTGCTTTTAGCAAAATGATTCTCATGTAACTGTATTGGAAAGAAGAAAATGAAGAAATAGCATTGTTCAGTAGTGAAAATGTTAAACTAAATGGACCATGTTAACATTGCTGTTGATCCCGAGGAACAGTTTTTCCAGTATATGGAGCATTTTGTTTCCACCCGGCATATGTTCTCCGTGGTTTTCTCTGCTCTAATTCATCCATGTTTTTCGACAGCTCCAGATGGCGTGATGCCTCCAAGGCTTTCATCTGCCACTCCGACCAGTCTTCAGGTTGTCTGGTCTACACCAGTTCGCAACAACGCCCCAGGCGCGCCCAGCTACCGACTCCAGATGCGGCGGAGGCATTCTGCTGGTGACATTTTAGAGTATGCAGACCATAGCAAGGCCACCATCAACTGCTGAGCAAGAAAAGTCCCATTATCTTGAACATGGCTCACCTTTAGGGTGGCTGTTTTTGTTACAAGACATGCAATGTTTTAGTCTTTCTTTAGGTGCTGGGATGTTTAATGATGTAACTCATGCTGCTTTTCTTTGCAGTTTGCTTTCCAGCCCTACTGCTTCCTTACAACACAGCGTTGGAGATCTTCAGCCGTACACTGAGTATGAGATGAGACTGGTTGCCTCCAATGGTTACGGCAATGCTTATAGCAACTGGACTTCAATGTCTACAGCAGAGGACAGTAAGCAGTCTGACCTTGTTTAACTCCCTTTAGCAGAAAATATAAATCACAGTTCAGCTGCAACTGCACATAATTTCTTTTGGTTATCTAGCTTTCTCAGTTAAATAGCAATAATGTATTTCCTTCCTGAATATTAACTTGCAATAACTCCTAAGGGATCAAGTAGCTGTTGTCTTAGATTTTCATAAAACATTAATATTTAAATATATGTTTTGTGAAGTAGTATCTTATTTCTTTACACAATATCCCGCTATGCATGCGTGTTCATATATGGTTACTTTAAGATACACTGGTAAATACAGCTTTGTAAGTGGTATTCCTTTATATTCAGAGACTTGATTCTGATTTCAGTCATATCAGAGAAAATAAGTTGAAGTTAAGAGTATATGACAGTTGTCTTATCTCTGTGTTGGGAACACCTAAGCTGTACCATAGCTGAACAGAACTTTTCATTCCCAGTGATCTTTGTTAATTCAAAGTGGTGATCTACTGGTCTGAAATTGAGTTTGTCACTGCCAGTCCCATCACGTTCCTCATTAATAGTTCTACGTTCTGCAGACTCACTCCACATAATTTGTTCAACAGTCCCTTGATTTAACAAACAGGTATCAGCATATAGGTACAGCCATTTAGTTGGCAGGGTAGGATTTTGCACCTGATACAATATGTAAGCAGAAACATCTGACAGAACTTGAGCTTGTTGTACATAATACATATACAAAATACATAATTTCCAGATTTTTTAAAGAAACTGAGCTATTAGTTTTCTCTTACAATGTAGTAGGATATCTATTAGCACAATTTTTGGAAAAATCTGTTGTTTTCAAACATATTCTTTGCTTTTTTTTTCTTTTTTTAAATCAGTAATGGATGATTCTATTGTACCAAATTTTGGAGAAATTAAGTATTTTCTAAAGAGATTTTTCATGTTAGATCTTGTTTCATAAGAAAGTAAGTCATTCTGAGCAGGAAAAAGCACGGGGTGGGGTGGTGTTTCATTACTGGTTTTATTACTATGTTGCTTTCTCTGCCTTCACAGCGAAGTGCCTTGTGGTCTTACTCTATTTTACACTGATGAGAGATCTGCATTTCAGGCCATAATAACATGATTTAACATGATGCTCATATGCAATTGTAGCAAATATTCAGTTCTGGTGACTCAACTTCATCTTAGGCCCTTCTCTAAATGGATAGCTGTCTATCTCCAGAAAATACTCAGAAAACACGTGTTCCCACAATTGTAAAACATTTTTCTTTGAAGCTGAGCAAATAATTAACGACAGAAATTTATCTGATAAATCTTTTTAAGCTCCAAAGGTATAAATGCTTCTATGAACACATTACCTATAAGTAATTACCTAATAAAAGTAAGTTCTGAACTTTGTCTTTACATACCAGAGATGTTACCAACCTGTGAAAATCTTCGTTGAGATTCAATTCCTTTATTGTAATTGTTTCTTACCAAAAGTGGATACAATATTATTAAACTTGTCTACATTCATGGTCTAGCTGCAATCAGTCTCCTATGACTATTTCATTCAAATTGTAATGATTATTTAGCTCTGGTCAGATAGTTCACGTAGTGTTGTTTCTTTTTAGATAGGAGGAGCACAGAAGTGCATTTAAAAGGTATCACTTGTTAGTATATGTAGAAATTATTTTTTGTGCAAAGTAGTAGGTGTAGAATTTGAAAATTCTCTTTTTGGGAGTTAGGGATAGGGCAGAAGGCTTACACAGAACATGCATTCCTATATAGCCTTCTTGAACATCTGTGTAGAAGTTACCTGCTGTATAGTACTTCGATGGTCTTTGTGCACTAGCATGAAATGCTACCCTCTGCAAAACCTGGCTGCAAAAATGCCTTAAGTTAGCAGGGAAGGAAGATGTTGCCAAAGGAAACTTAAGAACAAGAAAAGAAAAATATAATGCCCCTGCCAGCGTTTATGCAATTAAAATATTTTGAGATTAACAAACAACAACTCGCCTCTTCAGCTATGATGCTGCATCTTGTTCTTTAGCTTAAAACATCTTCTGTAGTTCAAACTCCATGTCTCCAAGGGGAAAATTATTTTCCTTAAAATGTCCTCTTCCATTTGCATTGATACTGCTAAAGAATACATGCTGATGTGTCCCCAGTATCCAACAACCCTTGTCATTCACAACCACCACCCCTCCACCCCCCCACCCCCAACTTTCAGTGGTGACAAAGGACTCTGGTTTTGGTGTCATTGTGGAGGTCTGCCATCTGTGAAAGGGTATTCAACTCAATTGCTTAAGACTGAATGATTGTCATTGGGTATAAGCAGTATTTCTGTCAAGGTTTCAATATGTTTCTTAAAAAACTGCCTATACTGACAGCTTGTTGCAGAAGTACACTTAATTCCTGGCCCTGCTAACCAATACACTTTGACTTTTTAAAGTACAATTTGACAGTAGAAATTTCCCATATCTCTTACTCTGTTGAAATATATGTGTGTACAGGTTTTTACTGAATTTTATGCAGTGAATATACATCTTTTTTTGTTTCACCAAAGCATAAAATAACTGTAGGAATAAAATATATGCATGTGTGTGTGTGTTCATGTGCACATACACCTGATAGCAATAGATGTAAATCAACACATCCGCTTTTAAAGTCAATAGAGTTCTACTAATGCAAGCTGATGATTTCACAATATATCTGCATATTATATTTTATTTATGATAAATATTTATTAAACTTGGAGGATATTAGGAATTATTAAGGAAAAATTAGCAAATGCTGCCATAAAAATCTGTTGTATCTGATAATAAAATGTCTTAGTATACAGATTAGTAGGTTTGGCTTATTTTTTAATGCAAGAAAAAATGCTGTAAATAATTTTCAAATACTTCCATTTACTTTAAGTGCAGCAGTAGTAACTGATTCTATGCATTTTTTAAAGTCTAACCTGCCCGTGCCAGATAACAATAATGTACATATCCTATGAATATTTTAAAACCTGCTAAACTTCTGTTAATAAAAGATGTTTGTTGCAGTGATCTTGGTCAGTATAGCATCAGACTATTTACTGCCAGACAAATAGAAACAGTTGATGAAGTTCCTGGATTAGATCTTGCTTTCAGTAACTTGAATGTAAATTTAGATAACTCTTGCAATCAGTGTAATCACCACTGAACTGAGAGGTCAGTAGGTACCATTGAACTGAGAGCAGAATTTCATGCATTGCATTCAGAAATAAAATGAAATGTTCTAGATATAAAAAAAGAAGATATCAGTTAAGTTTTCCCTTTTGTTATGGCAAGTCTTTGAGCTATCTGAGAACGAAGCTGTAAAGGAGTTGGTTACAGTTACCCGAAGCTGGCCCAATGGCAGCCGCTGCATTCTTATGGTGTAGCTTTATGATTTGCAAACTTACATTGGCTGGTAGCAATCCACACGGTGTAATCTTTGATCAGAGGGATAGTTCCCAAATGAGAAAGGTGCTTTTTCTACTGCTTGAGAAAATCCATCTTGATTTGGACAAGTTTTAAGCTAGCAAATTTGCTACTTTATAGAAAAGCTGCCTGTTCCTTTCTTCTCTTTTGAATGTCCCAGAAACCATCTGCAGTCCAATGGGCTGCGTACAGCAGGGCATTGCAGTCACCAGCACGTTGGCTACATTTCAGTCCCATGGGTCAGTGTATGATTCCAGTATGGAGAGCTCTTACTGAAGCCCTTTTATAAGGGCCTGGCTTGCACTAGTTGAGAGAGAAGGTTTTGTGAGTTGCCTATCAGGCAGTCCAATTTTTTATTTTTTAGTTCTTACATAAGTGACTGCAAGTCCATCTCTTTTATGTATAAAGAAGTTACAGGTCTGTCCAGTGTTTATTCACAGTAAGTAATGTCAGAAGTACACAGTAGTCACTTGAGATCACTACATACTGAAGTTGCTAGAGAAAAAAAAAAGCAATTAAAAAAAAAGAGAGAGCTCCTGCAATGT